>NW_022436961.1:6268226-6363642 GCF_009761245.1 Sapajus apella | reverse complement strand
TCTTTCTTTCTTTCTTTCTTTCTTTCTTTCTTTCTTTTTTTTATATAGAGTCATGCTCTGTCACCAGGGTGGAGTACAGTGGCACACTCTCAGCTCACTGCAATCTCTGCCTCCTAGTTTCCAGCAATTCTCTTGCCTCAGCCTCCCATGCACACCACCACGCTCAGCTATTTTTCGTATTCTTGGAAGAGATGGGAGGTTTCACCATATTGCTCAGGCTGGTCTCAAACTCCTGGCCTCAAGCAATCTGCCTACCTTGGCCTCCCAAAGTACTGGGATTACAAGCATGAGCCACCACTCCTCACCTAGTGCTTTTTCATACGCTGGATGATCATTCAGTCTAGTGGGCACCAGATGGGTCCTTCTCCAGGTATACTTCCCAGAATCCACTCTACAGGAGGAATAGCCAGGTTGTTCCATGGAAACATGTGTTGTTCCTACGCGTGGAAAGCCACATGCATACGAATCACATTGGTTGTTTTCCAAAATATAAATATAACTTTTCCAGAATATAAATTTAAAAACTGAGATTGATCCTAACACAGTTTAACATACTTTATACATTAAAAAGTAGACAAATAATAGGCCTAGTGCTAAACTTGATGAAATTCTATCAAGTCAATGAAAACACCAGAATTTAACAGACCGCTACTACTATATCTAGTAAGTGTCCTTCTCAGTATGACTTGAGGTTTGCAACACTAATTATGGCTCTTGATTTTGGTCCCAGCAATGTCACAAAGCAGAATATTTCTTAGAAACAGAAGTTAGAATGTAGTAAATAAGAATAAACATTTTGGAGTCAGACAGCTTTAGTTTTAAGAATCACATCCATATCCTGTGTCTTTCAAAGAAAGTTACTTAACTTTTCTGAACCCAAATTTCCTCTTATGAAAATAATAATCATTTCTTCATAGGATTATTTTAAGAACTGCATTAGACAATGCATATCTAGTCCTAGTGAAGTGCCCAGGATAATAGATGTACAATATATGATACTTATTATTATGACTCTAACATTCAGAAAGTCAAGTGGACCAGTTCTATGGTTTGAATGTTTTTGTTCCCTCCCATACTTATGTTGAAACTCAGTCCCCAATGCAGTAGCATTAGAAGGTGGGCCTAATGAAAGGTGTTTAGGTCATATGAACTCCACCCTCATGAATGGATTTTTGCCACTATAAAAAGGGCTTGTAGGAATGAATTCACTCTCTTTTTCCCTTCTGTCATGTGAGGGCACAATATTCAGCCCCACATGACCTTCTGCTGTCTGCCAGATGAGGATACAGCAAGAGGGGACTTTCCAGACACAAGATGCTGGTGTCATGGTCTTGGACTTCCCAGCCTCCAGAATTATGAGAAATAAATTCCATTTTTTATAAATTACCCAGCCTCAGGTATTCTGTTACAACAGCACAAAATGAACTGAGACAACCAGAAATTTCAGGATAATTTGTCTACCTGGTCAACATAAACTACTTTTCTCTCTTCTTCAATTCTTAAAATCAGCCCAAAGAATAATATGGATGCAAGGTAATTCAGACACATCCTAAAGACTGATCTCCATGAAGCATGACTCCTGTTCATTCAAAAGGCCAATCCCTTTGGAAATTACAAACTCATTTCCAATATCCAAATGACTACAGTTTTTCAGTACCTGGAACACAATGGAATGTAAGGTAGCTTAGCCATGGGAAATTAATATGGTGTTTTTGGCCAACCATCTAAAGATGTAAACAAAGGCCAAAATATTTCTGTCAGTTAAGTCTCTGCTTCCCAAATGTAGATTCATAAGCTGGTCTCAGGAATAGCAGAGAAGAATTATTTAGGATGTTTGGTCAATATAGTGTTTCCAAGCTCCAAGACTATAAATTCTTATTTAGTCTAAAATGGGGCCCAGGAATCTGCATTTTAAACTAGTGAGCAATTCAGATGTACATCCAGGTTGAAAACTATTGATCTAAGCCAATGATTATTTTTCTGTGTATATTTTATATTTTTTCATATATTTCCTGCCTCTTTGAACCTCATATTTATACACTATTAAATCACAGAGAGGACAGGAGAGTGAGAATATCTTTATCCCAGTCTTAGAGCTTCAGCAACTTTCATTTATATTTGGGGATTCTCAAGGTGCTTCATGTTACAAAATTTCTCTCTGCTATTTGTATTTCATGAAAAGGGTACTTGGTATTTCAGATAGCAGTAAAATTTTAAGACTTTAAACAGAAAATAGCAAGGAGACTTCATCTGGTGCAATACAAGTGCCTGAATAGCAGGGTCTGCCTGGAATATCAGGGGGACACTGTGTTTGGCAAGAGCCCCAGCTCAGGGGGAAAGTGTGCTGGATTTGATTAGTGATGTCTTATGAGAAACCAAACCTCCTTGAACATGCCTGGGCAAGGGCAAAGTCAGAAAAACATCACTTCCTTCCAGCCCCACTTCAAAGTACATTACCTCCAAGAAAGGAAGAGTATGAAAATTATTTTTAAATGATATTTACGTTTAAGGTTTCCAATCATCCTTCAGTTGAGCACTTCTTTTCCATTCTTATAATTTTTCTAGCTAAACTGAATGTGCATTTCAGAGTCTGTACACTCCCGGTCCAATGAAAGTAGGCAATAATGTGCAATGAGACCAGAAACCTCTAAGAGGTGCTGGGCCCTTTGGACGAGTGAACACTGGGCAGCACTTTGCTCCTCCCATCCCAGAATGCTCTGCAGGAAGCTGGCTTTTGTAGTTTATCTATATATGTATTAACAAGGATGGACTTCAATGTGAATAAAGGGATCTTTCCCATCTCACTGCCTTGCCTTAAACTATTTCTTCTATCTTAAATGCCTTCCCCACCCTCTAATGTGTTTTTATTTCAACCCTACCAATCATCTAAGGTTCAAATTAAGACCTAGCTATCTTCTAATAAAAGATTTGCAATCTGTTTTCCAGTTGGAATTATTCTCCCATCATATTTAGGGACTTTATAAAAGCACCCCTGACCATCTGCCTTGTTATCCTAGTTAATTATATGTTTGTCTACCTCTCCTCCTAGACCACCCCAGCCCTGGAGAGTAGAGATAGGGACATGGTCATGTCATCGTGGTAGCCTCACCGCATTCAGTGTGGTGAGTTGCCCTTGTTAGCACTCAACTGAATTGAACTCAAGGCAGCTGGGTTTTGTTTGGTTTCATAAAACTTAGAAAGAAAATAAGGTATGGGGTGAATTGTCTTCTTTGTGCTGTGTGTTCTTCCTGATGTGTCTGTGTGCAGGGAAGCCTGCATGAGAAAATGCCCTAACCATTCACCTTCCAAGAGTTTCCCTCTGCTTCTTGGGATGATGCAGAAGGAGCACTGGCATTGGACAGCCCCTAGCCGAGAGCAGGTTCAAGGAGGTTTGTTTTCCCAAAAGACTTTACCAATCTGTAGACTGCAGAGTCTGCTGCAAAGGATAACTTGCAAGGATTAGCAAAGTAGCTAATGACACACTTTCCCAAGACAGTGCTAGCCTGAAGATGTGGTCAGCAGAGCAGCCAGGGGGCCCAGCATCCAGCCCCTCAGCCTCCTTCCCAAGTTCCAAGCAATCAGAGCACCTGAGCTTTTGTGCACAGCGACATTTGCTACTACCTGGCTGCCACAGCCATCAGTCCAGGCCCAGGAATTCTGCTCTCCTCCCCAAAGCTAAGTGAGCAGGCAGGGAGGCAGGCAGGCAGGAGGAAGACTAGAGTTTACCAACAGATCAAGGCTGAGCCTGTGACATCAGAGGTCACTTCAGAGCCTGGGTTTACTGACCAGTGTTCCAGAAGTTGTTCATCTCCCCCAGGCGCTGCATCCCCAAGATGAAAACTGTCTCCATATCAGCTGTGGTTCCTTAATAACAGTGCCAGGCCCTGTCCGTGGGGCTCCTTGTGGCCCAGGAGATGGAAAGAACAATGCTCTCACACGTAATGTAGCATTTCCTCTAAAAATCCCTTCTTATGAAATCACAGAGTTGTGATACTCTAGGTATCTACATGATCATATATTCCAAGCTCTTCATTTTACAGATTAGGGAACTGAGTCATAGACACGCCAAGTGGTTTGCTCAAAGGCCTCCATCTGTTTAGTGGCAGAGACAAGGAGATAGCCCAGGCTGGCTGCTCTCCAGGTCAGCATTATTTCTAATGCAAACTTCGAAATATACTAATTATGAGTTACTAGCTTTTCCTCAATACAGTATAGGTAAGAAAATACATGATTTCTGACAAGATATTGATTAAAAAGATAAACCTATCCAAATGGTGTTCTCTGTTTTTCCTTTCAGTTCTCAAAGCCATAATGGACACAGAGTTTATGTTTCACCAGAAGAGTTTAGGTTTAAACGAAGAAGAACGAATGTCTATTGCAAACCTATGTCCCATCCACTGTGCTAGGCACATCTATATAGGTCATCCCATTTAGTCCTCACAAAATCCCAGAAAGGAGGATCCATTTCCCTTCTGTCAGAAAGGAGGAAATGAAGCTTCAGATGTTAAGGTACTGGCCCAAGAAGCAAAGCTAATAAGTGGTAGAACCGGGATTTGAACTAGATCTTCTGATTCCCAGCCAGCGTCTTTGCACGCTTTCATGGTGCCACTCTCTTGCAGGAATTTTGGCCTCTTCAGATCAAGACAAGACAAAAGGGCAAGTCAGGAGCCAGGCAGTCAGGACAATTCCCAAAGGTCATTCCCCTGTTCTGCTGCTCCCACCCAGTGGTGGAGCCCTCTGCTCTACCCTGAGCCAAGCCCTCTAAGGGCTCCAGCCTCTGGGTGGCTGTAACTTATCCTGGAGCAATCTCCCACTGCCTTATATTGACAGAGAGGAATCTATAGAAGAGGGAGACAGAGGGCTTCCTCCTGGCCACACCCAAAAGGGGGATTTACTGACAGAGGCACAGAGAGGAGAGGTCTCTTCTCGGTGTTATTCTAATGCGCTCCCTCCCTTCCTTACAAGGATGCTATGAGGACAAATGAAGTAATATACCTGAAGTGTTTTGAGAGCTTCCTAAGTGCTACATAAATATAACAATGGAGTTGCTGATGCTGATCACAATAATAACTACAGTGATGATGAGCCTATCCCCACAGTCATTATTTAAGAGAATATTTAAAATGAGAAAACCCCACCAAAATCAATCCACTGAAGTTTATTTAGAAGAGAGGCTGCTAATAAAAATGTGATGGGAATGTGAGCTCTTGGGAAATAATGATGATTTTCTTCTATTAAAAGACTCATCAGATCCATTTCCAAAGTACAGCTCAGTTATTTGCGGGCCCTTTGCTACTGCGTGCAAGAAGTTCTCATTTAAAGAGAAAGAAGAAGCTGCTCTCGCTGAACTCCAGAGTTTGGAGATACAACTGGCCTGTGTTTCTAGAGCCACTGCCAGCTATGCCCATTTACAGAGGGGCCTGCACCAAAATCATCTGTCTTTGATTTTCTTCTTTCTTCTCTCATCTCCCATCCCCATCAGCAGCTGCTGAATAGCTTGAGTTTAGAGTCATTACTAATGGAACAATAATGGGCTGTCTTTTTCAGAACCGGGTAAGGTTATACTCCAAAGATAAATCTACCCACATATGAAAACCCACCATGGAGTGAACCTGGAGTTATCCATTGAAGCAGCTGTCCGCTCCCACACAACATGGGTCTGATCCCTGCTTGCTCACATTACCCTGTTTAGGACATGAGGATGAGGAAATTAAAACCTCAGACTAGGGGAAGACAATGGAGGTGGCATGAGGCATATTAAAAGAAAACACAACTCCAAGGGTTCTGGGGGAAATGAAGAACTGGGCAAGGGGAGGGCAGAATCCCATCTCAGGACCAAACAGCAGTTGGTTCACCACCATCCCATCTCCAGTTTGGGCAATGGAATGGAAGTTGAGTGATATAATTTGGCTCTGTCCCCACCCAAATCTCACCTTGAATTGTAACTCCCATAATTCCCATGCATTGTGGGAGGGACCTCATGGGAAATAATTGAATCGTGGGGCAGTTCCCCCATATTGTTCTCATGGTAGTGAATAAATCTCTCAAGATCTGATGATTTTATAAAGAGTTTCCCCTTTCACTTGGCTCTCATTCTCTCTTGTCTGCCACCATGTAAGACGTGGTTTTCACCTTCTGCCATGATTTTGAGGTCTCCCCAGCCATGTGGAACTGTGAGTCCATTAAACATCTTCTTCTTTATAAATTACCCAGTCTCGGGTACATCTTTACCAGCAGCATGAAAACAAACTAACACATGGAGGGAAGACTATTCTAACATCATTTCAATCCTGGACTTTTGAATCCCTTTGACGATGAGGCATCACCAGGAGAGAAAAAGATAACCACCAGCAGCATTTTGGAACTCGGTGGTGAGTCTTGCTTCTGATTCCCTACAAATGTCTCCAAAAAAGCACCATGAAGAAGTGGGCTACAGGATAAGTGAGGACTGAGATGGGCTGCAGAAGGAAACTCATCACCATCATTTTCCTTCAAAAATAGAATTTGCCACTAAAAAAGCTAGATGGGGAAGCCACATGGAGTGATGCTAGGCTCTTTGTATTGTAGCGCCCACACTCTGGGGTTTACACCGTTGTGGGCTAAGGTCACCCGGCTTGGGCCTGGAATGAACAGAAGGCAGTTTCCTGCCCACAGGTGAGAACAAACCATGACAGGCAGAGCTGGATCTTCACCAAGTCTCTGGTGCTCCTTGAATGTGCCATCTCCTGGTATTCCCAGCAAGAAAGGGAGAGTTTTCAGGACATCTCTCCTTAGTTATCACCCAGATTCAACTCAAAAATTACTGAAAAATGGTTTCCATTTTATTGATTCTCAGAAAGCAAAAAGACCTGGACACTAACAGCAATAAGCCACCTCCTACCCTTCTAAATTCAGTGTTCCAAGGTGGATTCAGTGCAGAAGGGAAGAAATACACATACACTGATATGTGTTTCATGATGGTAATTTAAAACATTGGGTTTTTTTATGTTAAAATACAGATGTATGATGATAGTATGACGATAGAGCATATAAAACACGTATGAATTTTTAACATCAAACACTAAACTTCAACATTTAGCCCTACTCTGAGATGTTTCAGGCCAGGGAATCCCTGGGGACTGGCATCCACTCCCTCCACCTTCACTTGAGTGAAAAAGTTTCAGAAGCACCGCGCTGGGTTGAGTTCCCTGCTGCCTGTCCACTCTCTAGCTAGGGAATTCAATTTCATTATCTGTAGAATGAAGCTGTAAAATCTTTAAAGTGTTGGCATATTCTATAGAGATTTGGTTCTAGAGCTTTCTCCCCAGAAGCTTCAAGGACAGAAGAGGCACACTTCATTTAGAATGATTGAACCACGGTCTGTACATTGCAGGAGGGAAAAAAAAAAAAAGCCCTGATTTCCAAAACGCTCTTAACCATGCTAATTTACAATGTTTCTCTGTCCTATGCAAGACTTTCTCTACCTAGTAGCGTGCAATGATTGGTAGATCCACCCCCTTCCTTATTCCCTGTTCTCTTCATCTAAACAATGCTTTTCACTTCCACTCTCATCCCATCTTAATAAAATATTAGGATTTACTTCCAGAAGAAAATGAGGCCACTCTCTCTCCAGCTTTATTGTCACAGAAACCAAGCTCTTTTCAAAGGCATCCACATGCAGACACTACCATCCCCATCCTGCCAGAGGGGACCCTGACACCTTACGCTATGCTACATGTCCTCAAACTAGTGAATCCAGATGTCCAAGTCTGTCCTGGAGTTGGAGAGACAGGGAGACTGGCCTGGAACTGGAACCTGATAACCAAAGAAAATCCTCCCACCCCCATCCAGGTAGCATACACAATGTCTACATTGGATAAATGCTGCTCACACCTGTAATATTTCAGCATGACTGTGAGAGGAACCTTGTATTTCCTTAGCACTTGGGACTTTCCTAAATGCAGTCGCTACTCTAAAATCAAGTGCCTGGCTCTGCACAGTGGCTCGTGTTAATAATCCTAGCAGTTTGGCAGGCCAAAGCAAGAGGATCGCTTGAGATCAGGCATTGGAGACCAGTCTGGGCAACATAGCAAGACCCCCATCTCTACAAAAGAAATATGAAAAATTGGCTGGGTATGGTGGCTCGTACCTGTAGTTCCAGCTACTTGGGAGGCTGATGTGGAAATATGGCTTGAGCCCAGGAGTTCAAGCTTACAGTGAACTCTGATTATGCCACTGTGCTCCAGCCTGGGTGACAAAGCAAGATGCTGTCTCAACAAATAAATAAATAAATAACACACACACACACACACACACACACACACACACACACACACACACACATATATATATCTTACATGTCTCCAAAGCCACTTCAGCTCTACTTATTCAGGCCTATATCAGAATGGCCATTTGTTTAGCTAAAGGGAGTTTGGGCCAGGCACAATAGCTCACGCCTATAATCCCAGCACTTTGAGAGGCTGAGGTGGGTGAGTCACCTGAGGTCTGGAGTTTGAGACCAGCCTGACCAACATGGAGAAACCCCATCTCTACTAAAAATACAAAAGTTAGCCGGGCCTGGTGGTGTGTGCCTGTAATCCCAGCTATTTGGGAGGCTGAAGCAGGAGAATTGCTTGAACCCAGGAGGCAGAGGTTGCAGTGTGCTCAGATTGTGCTATTGCACTCCAGCCTAGGCAACAAGAGTGAAACTCTGTCTCAAAAAAAAAAAAAAAAAAAAAAAAAAGGAGGTTGGGTTTGTTGATCAGAACATGACCTAAGTGCCATCTCTGACTTTCACTGGGATTCTGATCTCATTCTGAGGTGGCCAAGTCATTCTTGAAAGAAGTGGGGACTTCTCATTTCTCTTTGACCAAACATCCTGGACTCAGAAACAATTTTGAATAAAAGAGAGGGAAGCTTTAAAAAGGAGATTCAATAATGTTGGGATCCAGTGCAAATTGCCATGTAGATGGCTTGTGCAAAGGGAATTCAATCTCATCTCCAACACTCTCAGATTAACACTGCAGTGATTTATTCCTGAGCCCTAATATTATGTGTGAGGTGCTAAAGCATTTTGGTTAAGTGTCACATCCTGTCACCAGAAAGCTTAACTATTTTCAGGATCGTTCTTGAACCACAGACTCGACTGTACTCAACCTTGCCCGCAAAGTATGTATCCAGACAATGGAAAGAAAACACAAGACGAAGTTTTTTAAAGAACTTTTATTCACTCGTTTATTTAAAAATTCTCACTGAGTTCATATTGCCTGCAGACACTTTGGCCTAAGATCTTTGGCCCTACTCTGGGTTAGCAGAGTGACCAGTGAAATATGCGTTTCTTATGTGAGACTTCAACTGTATTTTTTTATTGTTTTGTTGTTGTTGTTGAGACAATGTCTCACTCGGTCACCCAGGTTTGAGTGCGATGGCATGATCTCAGCTCACTGCAGCCTCTGCCTCCTGGCTTCAACCAATTCTCTCCCACTTCAGCCTCCCAAGTAGCTGGGACTACAGGCACACATGACCACGCCCAGCTAATTTTTGTATTTGTAGTAGAGACAGGGCTTCGTCATGTTGGTCAGGCTGGTCTTGAACTCCTGACCTCAAGTGATCTGCCCGCCTCAGCCTCCCAAAGTGCTGGGATTACAGGCATGAGCCACCGCACTTGGCCAAGACTTCAACTGAAGATGCACTAGGGCAATACATGGGAGTGACACCGTTATTTCCTCCATCACTTTCACCATCTCCATCACCCCACCCCCATTAAATTAGAACTTGCTCTTTATTCACTCCCAGGGAAAGGACAACAGAGTAGAAATGCTGACAAAAACAAAACAAGAATTCTTCATTTTCAAGTTTCCAGGAGCAATCCCTGCAATATAAGATTTCTCCAAAATACTTTTGACTTGACTGAATGCATCCCTCCAGGGTCCCGCTCTGTCACACAGGTTGAAGTGCAGTGGTGCAATCATGGCTCACTATAACCTTGAACTCCTGGGCTCAAGCGATCCTCTCACCTCAGCATCCCAAGCGTCGGGGACCACAGATGTGCACCACCATACCTGGCTACTTTTCTAATTTTTTGTAGAGACAGGGTCTTGCTATGTTGCCCAGGCCAGTCTCAAACTCCTGGGCTCAAGCAAGCCTCCTGCCTCTCCACTGATTTTAGAAGGCAATACCTTACTGAGATGGGACCTCACTGTATCTCCAGAGTTACTACATATGAACTAGCCCAGGCTGAAAACATAAGTTCAAAACCTCTACCTTCCCACTGGCACCCACTACCCTTGTCCTCCAAAAGGTGGCAAGGAGATCACGTGCGAGCCTCTCCACTCACTTCCATAAGCATAACCAGTAGAAGTCATTTTAAATGTTTAGCACCTAGTCCAAGTCACACCTATAGCTGGCATAATGATAGCCTTTAGATGCAGCGGTTCCTTGGCAAGGCAGCTCTTACTTTTCCATGGGGCCTCTTTCCCAGTGAAAGAATTTTCCACCCTTCTGGCTAGGGAGACTCCGATTCAAGCTTTTTAACCGTCTCTCCCAAATGCTATTACCCATAAGAATAGTAAACACACCACCCACAAAGTGTCCGGGAGGTACTTTAGGACCCAAGAAGCTCCTGTTTCCAGGTGGCAAATCCATTTGCTTTCAGCTAAGAGCCAGGTCACTCCGGTATCTTCTATATACGCGGTCGGGGCATGTGGGGTATAGGGCATCTTAGACCTGAGTCTTCCCCTCTGCGAAATGGGTCGCACGGCATAAATAGTATCCACCAGGAGACCCAGAGATGCGAAGCGCAGTCTCAGATAAGTCACCGGATGCCAGAAGTGATGATGTACTTTAGTGATCATTAAACAGAAGGGAGATCCAGAGAGGGGAAGGAACGCCCCCAAATCACAGAGCTGTCAGGACAGAACTAGGAGCCCCGCCCCACCCCCCTCCCACAGTTATTGGATTCCCTGACCACGGCTCTTTCCCCAACACAAAAAAAAAAAAAACTTCAATACACAAATGCCTTCTAGTCCCGCCTGGACCTGGGGATGAGAGTCCAGGGAGCCAGCACCTTCGTGCTTCGTGCGGGGAGACAGGTGGGACTCTTTCAGCCTGCCGCCCCCAGCCACTGGGGATCCCGGCTCCAGCACGCCCCAACGTCCCCTGCCCGGGGAGAGAATTCTACTCTGCGTGTGTAACTCAGAGCCACATGACACTGAAATGCTAAGTGAAGAGCAATTAACTTTTGCTTCTGAAAACCCACTTTAGCTTTCCATAACTCTTCGGGGGCCATTTCAGCTCAGCCAAACCTCCCGCACATTCTCCCTCAGCAATAAATTACCTTCCTGGCTTTAATTAGCTGCTGGCGCGCAAGCAGGGCTGGGTGCTGACGTGCTGCTTTCCCACAGGTCCCATTCTGTCACACAGACTCCAGGAGAAGGCGGCTGCGGGGGCGCTGGGCCCCCTCCGCAGGAGGAGGCCTGCAGCAGACCCTCATCTGCCCGCGGTGCGAGTGGGGGAGCCTCCAAGTCCACTCCTGATGAGGTTAAATGGTAATGTAAACCAAGTTCAAGTTCGATGGAGAGCCTTAAGCTCCTTCAGCCCCCTTGATCCCTTAGCAATGTGCCCCCAGACCCATGTTCCCTCTCTCCAGCTTTGTCTTCCTTCAGTCGGCCCCCCAAAACACACACACATGCAGACACTCCAGCCCCCAGATACCCAATCTCTTCATCTCCTTCATTCTTGCTAGGGGAGGAATTACTGACAGAGCTTAACATCTAAACCCTCCCAGGAGACTTCGCTGTATAATTGTGAGCTAAGCTTGAGTCAAAATGAATAAATCTCTAAGTACAGGGTTTTAGTCACATCTGTGGGCAGAAATGTATTGGCTGTGGAAGAAAGAAGTAAAACAACACCTCCAAAATCCCAGACACTATTCTAAGCCCAAGATTAAGATTTGGGGTAAAACCAACCCTCTCTGTAACTAGAAATGAGTCCCTCAGCAAGTACCCCCACTTCTGCAGCCGAGGTGCCCATGAGAAAGCTGGGATGGGTGAACCCACGTGCTCTGGGACCCTGCCATTCTGTGATTCCGGAAGTCGGGCATGTGCACTCAAGTGTGTGTGAGTGTGAGTGTATGTCAGAGTGTGTGTGACTGTGTGAGTGTATGTGTGTGTCAGTGTGTGTGGGTGTGTGAATGTGTGTCAGAGGGTGTGTATGAGAGTGTCAGAGTGTGTATGTGACTGAGTGTGTGTGTCAGAGTGTGAGTGTGTGACCGTGTGTGTGTGTGTGTCAGTGTGAGTGTGTGAAACTGGGTGTGTGTGTGTGTGTGTGTGTAAGAGTGAGTGGGTGGGCATGTGAATGTGTATGTGTGCAAGTGTGCATGTTGGGTGTGAGTGTAAGCAAGAGTGTGTGTATGTATGAGTGTGTGCACGTGTGTCAGTGTGTGTAGTGTGTGTGATAGTGTGTCATTGTGAGTGTGTGTGAAACTGCGTATGTGCATGAATGTGAGTGTGTGTGAGTGTGTAGAGGGGAGTGAGCAGGGAAGACATATCCTAAACCAGACATTGGTACATCCTCCTGCTTTCTTCTAGAATCTGCAGCATCTAGGCTGAGGGGGCGGCACCCCTGGGGGCCTGAGTTCCAGGGGGCACCAGGCTGGCAGGAGCTCCACCCGTGGGCGCTGGCAGCCAAGGCCCAGGCTGCACCCACACTCTTCATCCCGGAGGCTCTCCCTGACCAGGAAGGGCCTGGGAGAAGTGAGCCTCTTTCTTGGTCTACTGCAGACACTTATGCTAACAGTGCTTCTCCTCCGGGCCCAGCGTGCACCTCCTCTGACAGGTAATAACCCCCCTACCAAGTCCAATTACAGGCCGCCTGTTCCATCCTTCTTTTCTCAAGGAAAAAAAATTGAAAATAAAAAGTCCAAACAGAAAGCCCACAGCCAGGCCCTGCACTCCCAGCCAGTGACAGGCAGGCTGGGCACAGCCTCCCCCTGATTAAGAGGTTGGGCACCAAGCAGGCCCAGGAGCCCCAGCAAGCCCTCGCCGCAATTTCTCTCCTCACCTCCCAATTAACAGGCAGCTTGTCAGGGATGAGAAAACGCTGGGCAGGCGGCGGAGGGGGGCAGGCTGCAGGCAGGTACCTAGGCTGTCACCACTGCCAGACAGAGCCCGTGTCACCCCACCCTGCCTGCCAGCACCTGCCCCTGCCGTCTACATCCTCCCCAGCCTGTCACACACCTCACACGGTGACAAGTGAGCACTTCCATCAGCCAAAGACAGTGCAAGGACTGGGTGGCCTGCGTGGCTTCCCTTCATCCTGCCCTGGAGTGGTCTGGTGCTGGAGGTGACCTGGAATCCACCTTCCTCTTCCCGTCTTATCAAAGTCAGTGATGCCCTCAAGAGATTTGTAGCAGGGGCACCCAGAGAGTCGCAGGAGCCTCCTAAATGGCCTGTGAGATAACCTCAGCTTTGGCTGGCACTTTGGGAATCATAGAAAACGAGCAACAGAGGCCTGCTCAGGTGCAGAAATTGACGAGGCTCTTGGAGTCAAATCACCCTGGAGCTCCTAGGACCAATTAACCACATACCTATCCTCCTTTCCCTGGCCTTTATCGAAAGGGCACCAGGCAGAGATTCTAGGAAGGCCTCACGATTCCACTCCTGCCCCCAGCATAATCCCATGCATTGAGATGTCTTGCTCCAGGCCCCACAGGTAAGGCCCTTGGTGTCCTCCTGCAGGCTTCGGATCCCTCAATCACAGGAACCAGGTTCGCTCAGCCAGGCCTTCCACAAAAGCCCACGCCTTGCATGACTGAGTTGATCTTCATAACCACTCCCCACTCAGTGATCCGCGTTAGCCTCTTCTTGACAGTTTTCCTGGGGAATGATCCGCCTGTCACTGACTCCCTGCCTGTCTCAATAGTTGAGTGATACTGGCTTTGTTACCTCCCATGGGTGGAGAACCCACACACACCACATGCAATTCCATGCTCTTTCCAGACCAGATGATGCCTTCTACACAGAGGGCCACGTGAATTTTGCCTCTTGGAGTGAGGTAATGTGGTACCCAACTCTTCACTGATAACCAGGATTAAATCAATACTTATGTGCAGCTACTGTGTACTCAGTACCTTTGGAAAATGCCTCTTCCCCTTATCTTCTCCTTAGATTGGTCTAGAAAGAAACTTGCTCTCCTTGCCATAGATTTGTGGCTTTGGCCATAACCAAAGAAGGCTGAGTAGAAGCCTATATGTCCATTCCAGAGAGAAGCAGATCGTCTGGTATGCTTCAAATTCAGTAGGAGGTGGGAGGCCAGAAAGTGGACCACACTGACAAAGGCTGGAGGATGACGAATGGTAGATAAGGCTAGCTTCCATAACTCAAAGGGAAGGGACTGCCTTGTTGGTCTTCCTGTTCCTAGTGTTTAGGCTAACATCTGGCCACAGTGAACACTCAATAAATATTTGCAGAATGAAGGAGACACAGGAATCAGATTATATGGTGGCTCTCCTTACATCTTCAGCACCAGAAAGACTTAGTATATGTCTCTATAGGGGTCAGTTCAACCCTCACCACCCCTAACAATTGCCCCCTGGGCAGAAAGGCACCAAAAAAGAAAGATGCTGGGGAAAAGAGACCAAGAATAAAGGATGATAAGCCAAGTCAAGCAACATGTTACTCCTCTCCACCTTACACCAGGAACTCTGGGAAGCCATCATGTATTTCAGAAATTGCAAAACTGGTACTAGAAGGAAGGAAAGAGGGAGGAAGAGAAGGAGAGAGAGAAAAATGATCTGCTCCCAACTGCTCACTAAGCTACAGAAGAACTCACAAATATATAACCTTTCGTTTGCAATGTGGTAGCATCCCTCCCCCCTTGGAAAGGGAAATATAAAGTTATGAAGATGCAGAGAAATAGCAACTAAATGCCAGTTCTCATCCATGGCAAGGAAGAATGTATATCAAATTCATTAATTATGATCCAATTTGTGCTTGCACTGTGAAAGATAATCATTTGCCATCAAAGAGATGCCTTTCCCTTATTAAAGCCACTGAGACTCTCAGGAAGTGCTCAAGGGTTTGAAATTCTGTATTTGAATTTCACACATGCTCTTTACTGCTGGGACCAAAACTCAATCAACACTCGATAGTGCTGACACCAACATTCAAGCCACAGGGGTCTTCACTCCTTTACAACAGACCTGCAGATTGTATCTTGCTAATAAATTTGGTAATTTGTTCTCTGGATTCATGTGTGTGTGTATGCACACGTGTAACATATGCATCAGCCTATATCTTTTTTCAAATGGACTTGAGGTAGAAGTAAAAGGAACCAGGCCAAGTTAGAGAAGGGAACAACTAACCTCATCTCTCACATGAGAGGCCTGAGAGGAGCCCAGCTGCCCAGTAGTGGAATCCATGTCTTCACTTTCATCTCAAAGCCAAGCCAACATGAACAGGTTGCTTAGATACCAGGTTCCTCTTTCAACTCTGGGCCCAAGCCTTTGGTCCATGCCCAGACAGGGCTTGAGTTAGAAACTGGAACTCAGAAGCTATTGCTCTTTCCTTCACAAGTTCTTTGGCAATACCTTAATTCTGATTTGTCTTTTCTGAGCCTGTTTCTTACTCTAGGATTCAGGCCAATCCAGAGGAAGTCATTGGATTTCCTGACTCAGGACACTAAGTGCTGAATGAAAGTATATTAAACGGTATTGATGCCATAGGTGGACTGCAGTGGACTGGAACAGATGGAATATAATTTAGAAAGATCCAACCGCCAACCAAAAGACCTTTCCTTTCCTCAAGCTTCCCACTGAAAGCATAGAGATTTCCACAGAGTATATGTGGAAATATAGCATACATAGCCTAACATATACTACAGCATACAACATAGTCTATAGCATATAGCACATGTAGCATGGCATATACTATAGTGTACAACATAGTCTATATATAGCATATCGTATACATAGCCTAACATATTTTAGGTTGGTGCAAAAGTAATTGCAGTTTTTACCATTGAATGTAATGGCAAAATATAATATAGCATATGCTATATTATGTATACTATATTGCTATAGACCATGCTATATGATATAGTATATGCTATGCTATGTATGCCAAATGCTATAGGCCATGCTATATGCCATAGTAATGGCAAAAACCGCAATTACTTTTGCACCAACCTAATGCTATAGAATATAACATGGTCTACAGCATACAGCACATATAGCATAGCATATACTATAGCATATATCATGGTCTGTAGCTGATATGTCCCCACCCAAATCTCATCATGAACCATAGTTTTCATAATCCTCGTGTGTTGCAGGAGGGACCTAGTGGGAAGTAATTCAATCCTGGGGGCAATTTTCCCCCATGCTGTTCTCATGATAGTGAGTTCTCATGAGAACTGATGGTTTCATAAGAGTCTGGCATTTCCCCTGCTGGCACTCATTCTCTCTCCTGCTGCCCTGTGAAGAGGTGCCTTCCACCATGATTGTAAGCTTCCTGAGGTTTCCCCAGCCATGCAGAACTGTGAGTCAATTAAACCTCTTTCCTTTAAAAATTACCCAGACCCAGAAAATTCTTTATATCAGCATAAGAAGGGACTAATACAATAGCATATAGGACATGTGGTATAGCACATACTATAGCATACAACTTGGTAATATAGTCTATAGCATGCATAGCCTAACATATACTATAGCATATAACATAGTCTATAACATATAGCATATATAGCATAGGTCATACTACAGCAAATAGCATGGTCTATAGCATATAGTATACATGGCCTAACATATACTATAGCATATAATATAGCCTGTAGTATACAGTATATATAGCATAGCACATGCTACACATATAAAGCATACTACGCACTGTGGCATATAGCATGGTCAATAGCATATAGAATTGTTATATAGAATAGCTCATACTATAGCATATAGCGAAGTGCATAACATATAGCATACATAGCATACTATGTACCATAGCATATAACATAACCTACAGCATAGTTTATCTGTGTTTATACATGGTTTATCTGTGTCTCCACCCAAATATCACCCTGAATTGTAATAATCTCCACATGTCAAGAGCAGGGCCAGATAGAGATAATTGAATCATGGGGGTAGTTTCCCCCTATTGTTCTTGTGGTAGTGAATTTGTCTCACAAGGTCTAATGGTTTTATAAATGGGAGCTCCCCGGCACTAGCTCTCCTACCTGCCTCTGTGTAAGATGTGACTTTCCTCATTTGCCTTCTGCCATGACTGTGAGACCTCCTCAGCCATGCGGAACTGTGAGTCCATTAAACCTCTTCCCTTTATAAATTACCCAGTTTCAGATATGTCTTTATTAGCAGTGTTAGAACAGATTAATACATATGGCATATATAGCATAGAACATACTACAGCACATAAAGCATGGCATATACCATGTGTGTCTATAGCATATAGAATACATAGCATAAGAAATACTATAGCACATACTATAGCATACAAAGCATAGCATATAGACCATAGAGTGGTCTATATCATGTAGGATACATAGCATAAGATATACTATAGTGTATAGCATGGTCTATAATATTTGGCATGCATAGAATAGTATATACTATAGCATATAACATAGTCTACAGCATATACCATATATACCATATTATAAGATATACTATAGCATATAGCATGCTCTACAGCATTTGGCATACACAGCATAGAATACAGTATACCATATAGCATGATCTATAGCAATATAGCATATACAACATAGCATAAGACATACTATAGCATACAGCATGGTCTATAGCATTTGGAATACATAGCATAGCATGTACTATCACATACAGCATGCTATATAGCAAACTATAGTCTATAACCTACTTGGCTGTAGGCTAAGTATGGTAAATCTGCCTTGAAATGAAATTTTAGGCAGTATCACAGATAATAAGACTAAATCATCTCACAGCCTAACGAGGTGCTGTTGTTACCTTCATTTCACCATGAGAAACTCTGGCCAGAGACATGAGGTAACTTGCTGAAGATCATACATCTAAGAAGGAGCAGAGAAGGAATTCAGAGCTGGCCCTCTGTGAATAAATTAGGCGTGGGCAGGCAGGTGGCCTGGCCCTCTGTGTAGAATATTATTTGTGTAGCACATCTTCCCAACCCCAGAGGGCCCATAAGAAGCATGAATGCAACACAGCCTCTTGAATTACCAACAGAGGGATTTCCTCCCTGCGATTTCTCTTGCTTTGGTATCAAGCCCCGAGCTGTCCTTGTAGACTCTCGTGAACAGGCGAGGGCAGGCCTGACTGCATTGAACAGAAGGGAAGGCTGAAGCACAGAGAGGTGCAATACAGTGAGAAGTCGGAGGTCAGGCCCAGATTATACTTTGAGTCACCTGGCCCCAAACCTAGTCACTTCCAGCCCCAGGGCACAGACCTGCCTCCTCCCCTCCCACCTGTGTTGAGGCAAAGGCAGCCCAAGGCTTCAGGGATCAAGCCTTTCAGATAGAGTTCTTGACACCAGATGCTTCTGGAGTGGCCAAGCAGGGCAGGGAGGGTGACTCTTGGGGAGGAAGGAATAACACTATTTCCAAAAATAGAGTAAGAAAAGACCAGAGGAGTAAGCAGTGTGCCCCAGAGACAAGAAGCGCCGGGTCCAGTGGGAGAGAGGGAGCTCAAAATACCACATCCGGAGAGGCCAAGGTTCCACTCAGGATCAATAAGTGCCTACTCTACCTCGGGTGCCAATTACCCACATTTTCCCACACAGCACCCAAATTCCCTCCTCCCAGCTTCATGACCTGGTCCCAAAGGCAATTTTTAAAAGGGGATTTCTATGCCTAGACCATTTGGGTTTTTTCTTCCTTCTCTCAACTCCCATCGAGGCTTCTTTCTGAAATTCTCTAAAAAGGAAAAAGTGAGATACATAATTTACATCTCTTAATGTGTATAAATTCTAAACTATGACACTCTCCCTCCACAGGGCCTTCTCCTAGCAAACTGGTCCCTGATCAAAACCCTTGCTTGCCTCCCACCCTGAATATCTAACTGCACCTGCTATGTCCCAGACACCAGGCTCAGCACTGACAGCAATACAAAGAAGTAGAAAACAAAGTCACTGCCCTAAAGGGAATTAGAGTCTAGGAAATTAAGAGTTCTTATTCTGCCACTAAGAACTCAGCTAGGCCAGTGATGTCCTGTGCCTCAGTTGACCCTCTGAGTCCTTTGGTAAACTGTGCCATCCTCTCTTATAAAGACCAGATGGCAGGAGCCCACCACTCTTGCAGGGGATGACAATAGTGGATATTGAGTACCTACTCAGTGCCACGCACTGGGCAAAAGGTTTGACAAGCATTCCTTAGGTCCTCAAGTCTACCCTTCAAGAGAGGTACTGTCATCTCCACTAAGAAGTCCTGCCTCCGGGAAGTCAAGCAAACTCTCCACAATCCCCCAGACAGTGAGGGCAGAGATGGGGTTTAAACCACATGCCCCAGAACATGGTGAAATCACCCCTGAATAGAGTGAGTAGTTGAATCACACTAACAATTGGATAAACTGTCAAGACTAACTTCCATGGCATTTACTGAACACATGCAAAAAAACCCAATGTTTAGATTGATGGCATAAATGAGGACAACCTCTTTGGAAAGCAAATACAGCAATATCCATCAAACTTCTCAAGGCACAAGTCCTACATGCCAGAAATTTCATGTATGTGAATCTATCCCACTGTACAAAGATGCTCACAAACGCACTGCTTGTAATAGAAAAAAAAATCTGGAATCAACCTAAGCATCTATCAACAAGTAATAGGTTAAACTGGTTCATCCATAAAATGATATATTAACACTGTGCATTCATTAAAAAGAATGCGATATGCCTGCTGATCCTACCATGAATGAACGTCTATGAATTCTTTAATGAAAAAGCAATTTTCAGTATTATTTGTATGGTATGATACTGCTTACACTTAAAAGCATTTTATATATAAGCCACATACATACATACATATACAACACATCACACTTAAAATGCCTAAAACAGGGGTCCTCAACCCCCAGGCCATGGACCAGTATTAATCCAGGGCCTGTTAGGAACTGGGCAGCATGGCAGGACGTGAGCGGCAGGCAAGTGCGTGAAGCTTCCTCTATGTTTACAGCCGCTCCCCATCGCTCAAATTACTGCCTCAGCTCCACCTCCTGTCAGATCAGCAGTGGCATTAGATTCTCACAGAAGCACAAACCCTATTGTGAACTGTACATGTGAGGGGTCCAGGTTGCAGGCTCCTCATGAGAATCTAATGCCTGATGATCTGTCACTGTCTCCCGTCACCCCCAGATGGGATTGTCTAGTTGTAGGAAAACAAGGTCAAGGCTCCCAGTGATTCTACATTATGGTGAGTTGTATGATTATTTTATTATCTATTATAACGTGATAATAATAGAAATAAAGTGCACAATAAATGTAATGCGCTTGAATCATCCCAAAACCATCCTCCCACCCTGGGACCGTGGAAAAATTGTCTTCCACAAAACCAGTCTCTGGTGCCAAAAAGGTTGGGGACCACTGGCCTAGAAGACACACCAAACTACTAACAATAGCTGTTGCTAAGGAGCAGGTAGCGACACATTCAGAATTCTTTGGATCGCTTTTACAGAACTTACATTGCTTTTAAAGCTTTTAACAATACTTATATGAAGCCACTATGTTCTACCTGTTGTAAGTAACTGCTTCAATATAAGCCATCCTCCCCAAAAGCTTCAACACAGATCATCCTCAATGAACCTGCAGCCCCAGGCTTTGAGTTCCTCTGTAGGGTCTTGCGGTAACACAAGACTGCTTGAGCCACTGACACTTCGCTCTTGCCTGATCCTTTCCTCAAGAGCTAGGGACCTGAAGGACAACAGAAAGAACATGGTGGACTCCGACACCAGCAGACGTAGATCTGAATCTGTCTTCAGGGCACTGTGCGGGTCAGGCATTCTCTGAAGCCCAAGCTTCTTCATCTCTAAAATGGGGCCCGTGCTAGAACCTACCACGTGGGACTTCTGGGAGGGTACATTACAATGAGGAACACTAAAGCACTTTTTAAAGACCAGGTTAGAAATGGACAAAAGCAATTGAAGTCATGATTGACGCCTCTCATTAGAGAGGCTGAGTCATCAAAGGAAACTGTTCCCATCCTTACCCTGACACCATGATCTCCCTGTCTGTATTAACGTGGAAATGTGAGAGAAACTGCCAAGTGTTCACAAACTCCCCAGAGAACATCGCCCACCCCTCAGCGGCTGGAGGTCTGAGATTGTGAGGCCATGGAAAACGACCTCAGTGCAAAGTGCCCTCCAAAAATGAGTCTTGTGCATCAGTTTCCAAGTCCCTGAGTAATATTGGTTCATTGGCCTATTGGTTAAAATCACCAGTGGCATATCTGATGGCTGCCTGGAGACTCAAGGAGCTAAAACAATAGCGAGTCAACCCAGGAATCTTCCAACAATGAGCCTTGCATGATCCCTAAATTCAGCCCTTCACTCATCCCCTCCCCTTTCCCCTCTTCTCCCTCAATTTCCTACCACTACCTCCCTCCCTACACCCACGGAGAATTAACCCTCCCTACATCAGCAGAAATTCACTCCCTTAAAAACAGCCCTGGGCTGGAGAAAATATCATTAACTTAATAGGCTGGTATCATTACATTAAGTAATGATGATCATAATCAGAATATAAACCTTGGAAAAAGAAAACTGAGTTGGAATTCTAACTCCACCACTTATTAGGGAAGGAATCGTAGATAGCTAAGCCTTGGTTGCCTCAGTAAATTGGGGTTGATGATAAAACAACTCACACCGTTGTGGGAAGCTAAGCGGAGGAAGCTGTTGCTATACAAAGGTTAGTTGGAAATGTACATGGGGATGATTACACTGCCCGATACTGAGGGTTTCCACTATTAGATAAGGTGGCCCTTTCAACAAGCCCAGGAGGTATCAAATGAGGAGACAAGAGCCTCCAGGAGACTAAGCCATTCCCCCAAAGTCATTCAACTGGTTCAGGGGACTTGAAGTGAGGTTTTCTGATGCTGAGCCCAGCATTCTTCCCATCATGTGGTGGGGCCGGAGGGGCAGGCAAGGTCGAGTGAGAATGCGTGGGTCTTTCAGACTCACCACCGGCCCAATTACTACCCTTGGGAGAAGGCAAGAGGGTGTAAGCCCCCGATGTATCTGAGGCTGGAGGGCCAGGCTGAGTCACAGAAGCATGACAAGATGAGGAACAGCAAAGGGGCTTCCAGGAGCTTGCTCAGGGGACAATCCAATGCCAGCCACACCAACAGGCCTCAGTTACCAGCAAGGGGGCACTGAAAATTCCCACAAGCAATGATTCCATCAGTCTACAAATACTTGTTGCGTGTCTGCTCTGGAAAAGGCACAGGATTGCGCCTCAGAGGAGCCAGAAAAATGAGCCTGCTGAGCTCTCACCATCTTCAGTGTGCTGTGCGTCTCCTCCTAGGAATGTGTTTTCTCTGCAAGGAATGTGTAATCCCTCTTGTTGGGGAGAAAAAATGCAAATGCATAAAAATGTAATTAAACCTGCAGTAGGAGGGGCTAAGATCCCAGTGGAGTGTCAGGAATATGAGCTTGAGGCTCCCAGAGAGAGAAAGAAAAGAGGGAATTCCAAATGGCTGGAAGAGCCAGGGAAGGGAATAGCCCTTCCTTCCATGGGGTTTTGAGCGCAAAAAAAAAAAAAAAAAAAAAAAAAAGTTCTCCCTGTCTGCCAGCTATGACAGAGTGGAGTTAAAGCAGGATTTCACACTGGGGGTTGTGCCTCCATTAGGAGCATCATTATCTGAATATTTCATTACATAATAGAAAACATCAGATAGCAGCACATGTAGCAAAGGTAAGTCAACACAAAAACACACAAGGAAAACGCAGGCATGCACAGATATATGTGTGTGGGGGCTGGGCCACGGCAGAAAATACATTTCTTGCTGTGGATTATGGTCCAAGTTTGAAATACACTGAACTAGAATGGAGAAGGAAATAACCCTGGAGAACAGGTACTTTATTTAAGAAGAAAAGGAGTGAGCAAAGCTGAGGGCTAAAGAGGAGAGAGGGCATGAAAAAGACTCTAGCTCCCCTCCCACTGGAGTCCTGCCCACCTCCCTGGCCGGAGTGTCCCCTACCCTCTCTGCACCCCCAGCCTGAATCCTTCCCTTCCTGCAAACTGGCAGTGATTACCCCATGGCCTTGGCTTCTCAGACCTCCCACGTCTCTTAGTACCCACACCAGGCATAACATTCTTAAGTGTTTCATGTGCAAGGCCAAAGAACCCTGGGCCTGGAGTAGCTGTGCGACTTTGGGGAAATCACTGAGCCTCTCTGAACCTCTTAATCCAGCAGTGATGAAGGATAACTGAATCGATCTTGTCTCTTTTATAATACCGTCAACATCTCTCGAGGGAGAACCTTATCTTCCTTAATTTTGTAAACCACTGCCCATTGGCGTTATGAATAGTGCTAGACACATCATAGGCACTTGATATTATTACTTAACTTGGAAACAATGCTGGGTAAAATAAAGAATAAATTAACTAACAAACACGAACACCATCACCTTCCATGCTGGCATGATAGCAACTGCTGACACACACACAGCACAGAAGAGGAGGTTTATAAGCATGCAAGCTCTATAGTTACACCGTACCCGCAACACGCACTCAGAAATAAACCATGCTCTACTTGTCACCATCTTGAAATTCTCAATAATTTCTGAGCAAGAGACTCACATTTTCACTTTGCATTAAGCTTTCCAAATGCTGCAGTCTGCCTTAACCGCATCTACAAAGACACACTAGCAAATACATTTTTGGAATGTGTTGACTTCTTTAAAATTCTCCCTTCCAGGAGTTGGAACAGGTGGTGTTGACCTGTAAAGCATGCATATAAAATTTCTCATCTGGTCAAGGGCAAGACTCCCATGTCAAGCAGCTGATCTCCCCTGCAAGGGAGCTGCCAGACACTGGTTTGCGATAACAGGGCTTTGGTCTAACCATAAAATTCAGTTGTGGGCAGCAAGTACTGAGCCCTGTCTAAGGGTTCTCACAGTGCCTCCTAGACCCAGAGGAAAGGCAGCCTTGGAGATAAAAGCTTAACCATCCTGCCCACTCAAAAGAATCTAGGAGGAAAGATGAAGGTTGTCCAAATCACTCCTGTTTCTTCCTACAAATGCTGTCAAAACAACACTAGATGAGCAAAAGCTAAAACACAAAGCTTGGGAGTGTTTAAAAAAAGAAAAGGCTGAGTCTTGGTCCAGTCCTTTGCCCTCCAGAAAAGTCACGATCAGATGGCTAAGTAATACTGCTCAGCAGAGATAAGGACTCTGAGAGCTCAAATAGAAGGCAGATCACTGCAGGAAAGTTGTGGACCGGAGGTGGAACTTCAGCTGTGCATGGGGGCATGTGTAAGCCATGTTTCAGGGAAGGAAGCAGCATTAGCAATGGCTCCAAGGTGACCCCTGAACCTTGTCTGCAGGGAACACCCAGGACAGTGACTGCTGGAGCAGACAGAGGTGCTATGTGGGGAGTAGCAAGAAATATGAACAGATTCCTCCGGGGATGCTTCTCATGACAGCCAAGGTGGCTGGACTTGATCGTATGGGTAAGGAGAAAACAGATAGACCCCAAGCCTGGTTCCACCTAGGGAGAGAAGGCCCAAAGAATCCTACTGTAAGGCTGAACTCCCAGCAGAAAGGATACCTGCTCCAGGAAGCAGCTCCTGCTCACCGCATGCAAGGAGCCTGGTCCAGACTCACTGCCTGAAGCCACACCAAGGAGGAGGGAGGCTAGGAGCAGAGAGGCCCAGGTGTGTCTGTGAGAGATCCTTGCTCCAACTACCCTGATCCTCTGCTCCTTCTGCCTGGCTTTCCAGATTCCAGCTGTCCTGCCTGGGAGGCTCTGCCAGCTGTGGCCAGATTAGTCACATCTGCCTTAGCCTTGCATTGGTTTCTGTCCACGTGTGTATGGTACATTGCAATTTGCAAAGTGCTTGTCACAAAGATTGTCTCATTTAATCCTCAAGGGCCCTGGGAGGCTGGCTGGGGAAATGAGTCAGGAATCCAGGGCTGCAGGCATCTGATTCTAAACCAATGCACCTTTCTCAAGGCCTTTCCTATAGTGATTTCCCCTGCGTTTGGTCTTGTGGAGCCCTTATCCTCACTACAGTGTTATTTGGCCGTCTAGGCATGGCTTTTGTGGAGGGCAAAAGCCTAGACCAAGACTCGGCATTTTTTTTTTAACACCAAAGTCACAAAGAGAATCCTGGTTACTTAACTTCTGTGTGCCTGTGTCCTTATCTGTAAAGTCCTGGTTCACTGTGATTAGAGTACTGCTCATACTCATCAGGCTATTTCTCCATGTGAATCCCCACCACCTGTGATCTCGACAGTGACATGGGTCTTTGCCTACTCGGCACCTACCACAGGACTCAGCATGGTCGGCCAACACATAGGCTGAATGATGAGCTTACACCTGACATCCTTGCTCAAGGGTGCAGATGAAATTGGTCGCTGTCAGATGAATTTAAAAATAAGGAAGGGAGGGATGAAGGAAAGGAGGGAGGGAAGAAGGAAGGAAGGAAGGGAGGGAGGGTGGGAGGGAAGGGAAAAAGGAAGGAAGAAAGGAAGGAAGGAAGGAAGGAAGGAAGGAAGGAAGGAAGGAAGGAAGGAAGGAAGGAAGGAAGGAAAGGAGGGAGGGAGGGAGGGAGGGAAGGAAAAAAGGAAGGAAGGAAGGAAGGAAGGGAGGGGGGAGAGAGGGAGGGAAGGGAAGGGAAAAGGGAAGGAAGGGAGGAAGGGAAGGAGGGAGGGAGGGGAAAAAGGAAGGAAGAGAGGGAGGGAGGGAGGGAGGGAGGGAAAAAGGAAGGAAGGAAGGAAGGAAAAGCGGAAGAGAGGGAGGGAGGGAGCAGGCTCCGTTTTCTCCTTCATTCCCTCTTTGCGCCATCCCAGGAGGACACAGTCCTTCCGACTTTCATGTACACTATGACTGTTATAATAGCAGCTTTACGTGCTTCAAGGGACTGCAGTGCAGAGGACACAGGGACAGCTGGTGTGATCGAGTACTGTCTTGAGCAAAGTGCTGTGTGCAAGCAAAACACTCAAGACAGCACCATTAGCACATGACGGCACCATTGCTGGGCCATGGTCCACAAAACCTTAACAAGAACTGCAAGGGTGAGGGCTGTGTGCAGAGAGGGTGACTCCCCAGAGGGAGGGCCAAAGACACTCTTCTGACTTACAGAGCTATGAAGCCCTAAGACACACACACACACACACACACACACACACACACACACACACAACACTAACATTCTCCCTTTCCACCACCCCCAGGTCCCCCAACTACAAGTTTGAAAAGAAAAGTAGCGACAAAGTTCCAGCTTGTTTCTTTTAATTAAGCACACACACAAAGAGAGCCACTCTGGGTTTTGTCTGTTGTACTTTTGTTCCCTGGTCTGTTTGTACTTATTCAGAAACTACATAATTTTTTTAAAATATATTAAGTAAATATGCACATCAGCCTGTCAAGTTACCTGGGCTCACCTTCACTTGGGAACCACACTGACAGCCCTTTTATTTCTCTTACTTGTTTTTCAGCACGAAATATGTCACACCTGGAAGTAATTAGCATAATTTTTACTAATTTATAGCTAATTACACAATTACTTTTCTATGAAAGGTTCTGGAAAGACACTTGAAGTAGGTTTCACAAAATCTAGTGGCAAGAAATTGCTTGAAAACATTTTGTTAGCTTCAAACATTTAGGAGGAGGGAGGGGGAACTCCCAATAAAGTAATTCTTTCCTATTTCAGAGTGTTCAAATATGACAGGGATATAATTTCTCCAGTAATTTACAAAACAGAATGTCTAGATGTCTCTGCTAAGCCAACCTAATCAGAGGCTGCTCTAGGGAAGGGCTCCAAAAAGAGGCATTGTCAAGAGCACCCAACACAGAAGATAAAAAGTACTGTTGTTTTTTTTTTACAGCAATTGGTTTCCCAACAGAACTAACGTTTGGCAATGGCTGTCCCTCCAGGACTAAACCAACCCCTGGACAGAACGTGACTCCTGGCAGGTGTCTTGCTCAGCTCCTGAGAGCAGGTGAGCAGGTAAGCTCAGAAGATCTGTCATGGACTCAACCCTTTGGAGCCAATAGACTCTCAAAGTGAAGCTCCAAGATGTCAAGCCATAAGTGAATAATTTTTAGAGAGTGCAAACAGACACAATATTCTCCAATTCAACTCATTCAACTCACATTTTTTTATTTATTTCCATTGAAAATAATGTTTATTTTTTCAGATTATATAGAAATATGTTTTCATTATAGAAAATTTTGAAAACTGACAATTGAAAGACATAGGAAAATTGGTACAAATCATATTACCAAAAGACTAATGTCGAAGTCCTGTCATATTTTAATACAGTCTGTTTCTGTTGTAGATAGCCGTACTTTGTTTAATCAATCCCTTACTTTCAGGTATTCAACTCATTTACTTTTTAAACTTTATAAATAACAATATGATGAATATGATGAGTATTTGTGCTCAGCTGATATGTTTTCTAGCTACACTTTAAAATTAATATTATTTCTGTAATTTGTTGCTTGACTTACTCATTCTGTGTTTGTAATCTATCAATTTCACAGCATTTCTCCATGAAATTATAAATTAGATATTATCTAGATATGTTATTTAACAAATATCATATCTGAGATATAGCACATCTTTTCATGATGTGGAAATTAATTTAGATTTGTAAGGCACTTTCATTTGCCGAGTAAGCTAACAGTTAAGTTATTAAAGGCTTGTCATGTGCCAGGCACTGTGCTCCGTGCATTACCGTGATTGATTAGTTCATTTACCATCGATATTCAGGAGTGGTTAAGAGCGTAGGCCTGGAGATGGACAGCATGCGTTCCAGTCATAGCTCTGCTATTCACTGGTTTTGGGACCTTGTGAAAATTACATTATCTTTCTGTAACTCAAGAACATTTATATGTTCTGTAAATCCATATAGAGTGTTTGAACATACTAGCTAAAAAAATTCACAAACTTTTCATAAACATGCAAGATCAGAACTCTTATTTCCATCTTACAGATAAGAAAAACAAGACTTAAGGATAAATTGTTAAAGGTTCCATGGAAATAAATAGGAGTAGGCATTTACCTCATTGTGATTATAAAGACCACCTGCTGAACCTCTGTGCTATCTCGTCTCTCACTGTCTATGGGAGATCATTAAACTCCCATAGACTCTTTTCATCGACTCCCACAGGTTCTTTTCTGCCTTTTTTGTTTTATTTTGTTTTTTTTTTTCTTTTTACAGCATTATTTAGCTAGTTAGTGACAGAGGCAGAACCCAAACCTACTTCTGCTTATTGAGTCTTTTTACTAATGCACTGTGACATTGCCTTCTATCATCCCGACAGACTTTCTGTTAACGGCTTTTACTGGATTTTTCCATTTCTTGTTTCTGAAGCTATCTTTCTTTAATTATCTTGCTTTTCCTCACTCATTTCTTTAGTTTCATCACTGCCTGAACACTTATTTCATTATTTTCTGCTCTCTTTCACAAAAAAAAACATAAGGTGGCTTATAGAAATATCTATAGGACAAGATAAAATGAAACAAATCCCAGCAAACAGAAAGATAGAAACCTAGTTAAACCATCAGGATAATTCAACAGTTATTGGCACTGAAACCAGAGACATACTTCTCCTATGGTCTTTTGTGGCCAAAGGTAGTAAATGTCCTTGGAGAACAAGTGCATGGGACTTTCTATTAGCTGGTCCCTTCAGAAAAATCAGATTGACAGTGATGCTGATAACTCACATCTAGGTATGAAGGTCTTTGAAGCATCACTACCCCCTTTGGAGACACTTTCTTGGTAATATGCAAGACAGTCATATACAACCAAGTTTTCCTGCTCAATATGCCAGTGGAGCCTTCTATATGAAGGCCTGATAAGTAGACCATGCCCTTTGGGCCATATTGCATATAAATTGCTGTTCTCAATGTAACTCAGTCACTTCCAACTGGCAGTGATTAGGTGCAGGTCCAGCTCTTCATTGGGTGCTTTCTAGTTCATCGTAGTAAGAACTCTTTTGCATGCCATGCTGAAGAATGCTCACTTTTCCAGTTTTTTTGGCGGGAAGATGGGACGGCAGTGGCATTGTGATGCTTCCTCTGAGCACATGTTCTTGCCTGCCAAATGACCCGGAGAAGCTGAGCTGCACACAGCTCCCACCTAAGCAGTCAGGGTCATAGACAGGAGCTGTTTTCTCTCCAGGACCGGGCTCCAAGTTATCCCCAAGCCGCCACAGTGCCCCCTCAAGCAGGTCCTGAAAGAACCAGAGCCGCTCTCCTTCTCATGATGGAGACCATCTCAACTCACATTTTTAAAGCCCCTACTCACTGCCTGGTAATTAATGAGAATATTTACAAAGGAAACCATTCCTGCTTCCCCTAGTGTGCTAGTCCATTTTGCATCACTACAAAGGTATACCTGAGACTGGGTAATTTTAAAAGAAAAGAGGTTTATTTGGCTCATGGTTCTGCAGACTGTACAAGAAGTGTGGTGCAGTCCAGACATGGTGGCTCGCGCCTATAATCCCAACACTTTGAGAGGCTAAGGTGGGTGGATTATTTGAGGTCAGGAGTTCGAGACCAGCCTGGCTAACATGGTGAAACCCCATCTCTACTAAAAATACAAAAATTAGTCGGGCATGGTGGCAGATGGCTATAATCCCAGCTACTCGGGAAGCTGAGGCACGAGAATCACTTGAACCTGGAAGGCAGAGGTTGCAGTGAGCCGAGATCATGCCATTGCACTCCAGCCTGGGTGACAAAGTGAGACTCCACCTCAAAAAAGAAAAAGAGAAAAGAAGCATGGTGCCAGCATCTGTTCCTGGTGAGAGCCTCAAGGGGCTTCCAATCATGGCGGAAGGGAAAGGGAGAGCCACCGTGTCACATGGGGAGAAAGGGAGTGTATTAGTCCATTTTCACACTGCTATAAGTATACTACCCCAGACTGTGTAACTTACAAAGGAAAGGGATTTGATTGGCTCACAGCTGTGCATGGCTGCAGAGGCCTCAGGGAACTTACAATCATGGTAGAAAGGGAGGCAGACACGTCTTACGTGGTGGCAGGTGAGAGAGAGCACATAAAGCAAGGAGTGTCCCTTAAAAAACCATCAGGTCTCATGAGAACTCACTCACTACTATGAGAACAGCATGGAGGAAGCTGTCCCCATGGTCCAATCACCTCCCAATTGTAATTGGGGATTACAACTTAAGATGAGATTTGGTTGGGGACATAGAGCCAAACCATATCAGGGAGTGCAAGATGCCAGGCTCTTTTTAAACACCAGCTCCTTTGTGAACTCATGACCACAGGAAGGCAACAATTCATTCACAAAATACCTGCCCCCATGTCCCTAATACCTCCCACGAGCCCCCGCCTCCAATATTGGAGCTTACATTTCAGCATAAGATTTGGAAGGACAATATCCAAACCACATCACCTAGTCATGCTAAGAAGGCAAGAGGGATGTCAAACAACCAGTGAGTCTTTATTGAACCGGATTTAGAAAGAGGGGAACACAGGACAAAAGGGCCAGAAGCAGCCGCCTTGAAATAACTGACAAACTGAAGACCCAAACCACACCCAGGAAGCACGTGGTCTAGCACAGCCTCAGTCCTCATCCAAGCTGCATCCACCTGGGCAGCCTGGGCTCCACGTGCTGATGACACGGAAAGATGCCACTTGGGAAGCAACAGCGCAGGAAGAGGTGACGGAGCCCCAGCTCTGTACGACAGGCTAGGGGTGGAAGTGTTCAGTCAGGCCCACACAAGGACCCTGGGGAGGCAGGAAAGGTGACGATGGGTAAAGCATCCCAGATTCCCTAGCAGGAAAAGGAGGTTAGGGAGCCACGAGCACCCTGAAAGCCATTAGAACCCTGGAAAAGCTCCCTACAGTCCTGAGTTCTAGCTCACATCTGTCCCAGCACTGGATGTTTGGTTACAGTCATAGAAGAGAAGGAATGCACGCCATGAGACCTGCAGGAGAAGTTGTCTGAGCTCCACAGAATTGGTGGAGAGGGCAGAAAGCACATGGTACTTGCCTGCGTTCACAACAGGGGCGGTAGCACCCCTGCAGGGGGAAAGCTGGTTCTTTGGGGATTTTTTTAAAAACCTTAACTATTGCAATGATTTTTGGGCCTTGAAAGGACCATGGAACATTGCAGATACAAGGGATGGATGTGCTAGTAAGATTTCATGTGGGGAGTGATCAGGGAATTAGTCTAAATAGTCATCTGCAGAGCCAGGTGCAGTGGCTCCTGCCTGTAATTCCAATGCTTTGGAAGGCTAAGACGGGAGGATCGCTTGAAGCCAGGAGTTCAAGACCAGCCTGGGCAACATAGTGAGAACTCATCTCTACAAAAAAAAGAAAAATTAGGTGGGTGCAGTGGTATACGCTTGTGGTCCCAGCTACTCAGGGGGCTGAGGCAGGAGGATTGGTTGAGCCCAGGAGGCTGCACTGAGCTATGATTGCACCACTGCACTTCAGCCTGGGCAACAGAGTGTGACCCTGTCTCTAAGGGAAAAAAAATCAACTGTAGCCGCTGGGAGGAGGATGGTCAACAATAAGAAAAGAAACACAGGGTTCTAGGAAATTTCTCCACTGAGAAGGTGGGGGTTCGCATAATCCAAGTAAGCTTGCTGTCATCTTCCCACCTTCTTAGGGTTCGCGTTCCTTCCTCTCAGTGCCTACCCTCACCTATCCTGTTGCAGGTGTCCCTGTACTAAAATGTATCCATTTGCAAGTTGGCCTTACCTCCTGGATTGTGAGTTGCCTGAGGACCGAGGCGGCAGGATACACCTCCACACTCCTGCCTCCTGTCACCCATCACACGAAGCAGACCCCCAGTAAATGTGAGCAAAACGGAGCTGAATTGTTCTGCCACTGCGTGTCTTGCTTTGAAGACCCCCTGTGTAAGTCAGTGGCAGTGAGATGCTTGGAAGTTTTCCAGCTTCTGCCAGGCCCACCTCAAGGCTACTGAGACATTTTGGCAAAGGCACGTCATCTGCCGCCCACAGGAGAGTAATGTTAATAGCTTGCACTTGGCATATTTCTTTTCACTTTTTCAAATTACTTTCACAGCTGCCGTCATTTGACCCTTGCAAAAACCCTATGAGGCAAGTAAAGGAAGTCATTAACGGCCACTCTTTTTGCAGGTTTCCTCATTCCGTCAACAGGTAGCCTTGAGCAAGCACCTGTGACCTGGGCATTGAGCTGTTCCAACGCTGGAACGCAGTGGGCAACGGGATAGGAAAGGCCCTTCCCTCATCTTGAGTACAATCTCCAGAAAAGAAACACACAAACAGCAAGATAGTTATGATCCTAATAAATGTTAAGGGGGAAGAAGGCAGGGTAATTGTGGCTCACGCCTATAATCCTAGCACTTTGGGAAGCTGAACGCTATTTCCTACCGCAGCATTCCTTGAGCCTGGGAGTTTGAGGCTACAATGAGCTATGATTGCACCACCAAACTCCAACCTGGGTGACAGACTGAGACCCCGTCTCAAAAAGAGAAGAAACAAATGCAGAGTAGACCGGCTCAGTGGCTCACACCTGTTTCCCAGCACTTTGGGAGGTCAAGGTGGGCAGATCACGACATCAGAAGATCGAGACCATCCTGGCCAACATGGTGAAACCCTGTCTCTACTTAAAAAAAATACAAAATTAGCTGGGCGTGGTGATGCATGCCTGTAATCCCAGCTACTAGGGAGGGTGAAGCAGAAGAATTGCTTGAACCTGGGAGGTGGAGGTTGCAGTAAGCCAAGATCACGCCACTGCACTCCAGGCTGGCAACAGAGCTAGACTCTGTATCCAAAAAAAAAAAAAAGCAGAGTAATGGGAGAGCAGTATCACAGCCTGTGTGGTCCAGAAACCTCTCCAAAGGCATGCTGTGGATGTGCAGAATGAGCATACGCAGGTCATATGAAGAGCTGCAGATAGCAACCAGGGTACCCAAGGCCAGGTTCACACCTCCAGTCCCGGCCGTTTGGGAGGCTGAGGCAGGAAGATCTCTTGAGGTCAGGAGTTCAAGACCAGCCTGGGTAACAAAATGAGATCCCATCTCTACAAAAATTTATTTTTAATCAGCCAGGCGTGTCGCTGCACACCTGTAGTCCTAGCTTCTCAAGAGGCTGAGGCAGGAGGATCACTTGAGCCCAGAAGTTCAAGGCCGCAGTGATTGAGTTATGATCAGGCCACCACACTGAAGCCTGGGCGACGCAGTGAGACCCTCTTTCTAAAATAAAAGAGAAAGCCCCCCTGAGGGGGCTAAATGACTCACCTGGTATCCCACCTCAAGCCTCCCATTTTCTAAGTAGAGACCTGGATTACAAGGGAGGGCATGGGAAATGTACACACACACCTGCACGCAAACACACACACACACACAGACACACATGCACACAGAGACACACACACAGAAACACATGCATGCAGAGACACACAAACACACACACAGACATACACACAGAGACACAAACACACACACAGACACATACAGACATAGGCACACACACATAGACACACACAGACGCACAGAGACACAAACACAGAGACACACAGAGACATACACAGAGACACACACACAGACACACACAGAGAGACACCTACACACATCCCATGTCTGTTAACTCTAAAGGAAGGACCAGACAGACAGGCAGGCAGGCAGAACTCCTCATAGCCAAAGCACCCTAAGGACAACTGGAGAAGGCTGGGCCAGCCCCAGTACCTGCTCTCCTGCAACCTCGCCAGGTGGTTGGGACACAGCCAGGAAGCTGACTCTCTGAAGAGCACCGGGCTTCTTCCCAGGCTGACTTGGCCAACTCGTCTGCCCCTGTGAGCAATATTTATTATTCAACAGGGCATGATGAGACGGTTCTGAGATTTTAGAGTCAGCTGGTGGTTTCATTAGAAGCAATCAGGGAAGCTTTGCACAATTAGTGGGGAGGTTTTGACAGAGAGAACGTGCACAAGCCTGGTATCTCACAAGCACCCAAGTCAAAGTGCTTTTCTTTCCTTTTTTTTTTTCCTGCCACAGAAATCTGCATATTCATTCTTCAAAACATGGCATCGCTGGTGACTCGGTGGTCAGCCATTCTCTCCTTTCCATTCAGCAGATGGTTAACTGATGCTCTAAGTCTCTCCACCTTAGACATTCTCCTTGATCCTCTACTAGAACACTTGTCCCAGCAGCCTGCCACCACCCCACACTGTGAACTTGACAGTGGCTATGAAGGAAATTGAAAAGGTGGTCCTGGGAAGTCTCTGCATCTCTTAGCCCATAGAGTGAGTAAGAGGCTGAATTTTTGGTTTATGCCAGACCTACTACATGCCTTAGAGCATTCTGGGGATTTAAATACATTCTATATTCCCCACTACAGACCTATGAGCAAACTATGATCTTATAAATCCCCACAGACACGGAGACTGACAGTGTCTGTATCTAGAAAGTTCTTTCGACCACAAAGTTGCAGAGCTAAGATTCCAAACCCTCATCCATCCAACTCCATATCTGGTATCTCCGTGCAACAGGCTGGTGCTTCTGCTCTTCTCAGCGTCCAGGCCTCAGGATGGCAGCTGCGGAAAGGAATGCTTCCAGCAGGGTTGAATCTTGGCCTCTCCAGCACATGCACAAGGGCAAGGTGAAGGTCTCCTAGATCGGCAGGGGTTTGGGACCTGGAGGCAGGCAGGAGTGTCTCATCTTGCACAGGAAGGCTATTTATGTCCAGGGCTTCTGTGCTGGACAGCTGGTGACCATGGCTGAGGCTGGAAGCTGTATGCAAGCCACGGTCAGCCAGGATTCACTAAGGAAGCACCCCCTTCTTGGTTCCAGAGCAGGGACCCTGAGCCCAAGGCATCACAGCTGGTCTAACGACTCACCCCAGAAAACCACCTGGTTTGAGGGCCCCTCCTTATTATGCTGAGAAAGGCCCTATTCATTCCAGGAAGGAGACTTTGGTGCCCTCCGTGACCTTTGCTTCACCAGGACGTGTTTTCCCATAGGCAAGAGAGTTGGTTTCACGAACCACCTGATTCTCCCATATGCCGCTGTACATATAGAATAAGGTGCAGAGGATTTTTAAGTATAAAATCAGGGTCCCAGTTCCAACCTTGCACCCAACTGACATCTTAGTCAAGTCACTTCTCTCTGGCTCTCATTTTTCCAAGTGGCAAGTTGGGGGAGCGGGGCAAAGAGAACTGTAAGCTTCCGGCTCTGGAATTCCATCACTGCAAGCTGCTCCAGAATGGTGTCTCCCTCTAGTACAAACACTGCAGCAGGTTACCAGCGGGCTGGGAAGTGACAGGGAGAGAAGAACACAGGAGACAGAGAAACAGGGGCCCAGCCGGGTGGACAGAGATAGATCAAAGTAAGGGAGGCTACCTCGCCAGGGAAAGGGAGAACAGCCTGGTGGCATGGAGAGAAAATTGGAGCCCCTGATGTAAGCAGACTCTTGCCAGAATTGCTGGAAACAAATAGTGACAGATTGCTAACACGTTACAGTGAAAATTACCAACATGATGGGACTTTTGCACCATAACTGGCACCTCTTGTTATCCCATTAACAAAACTGATGAGACCAAATTGCTAATAGGAGAAAATGTTCGTGTTGGATTATATCACTCCTGTCCTGCATCAAGAACACGACCAAAGCACAGACCAGAGGCACACAGAAACCTCCCAAGAGCCAATTTATTTTAGGCACATTTGGGGAAAGCCCTGGAATGCTGCAGCCTCTTCCGTGACATCCAGAAACAACTACACCCACCACCGGCACCACACAAGGTGTGTTCATGTTGCTGAGCTGCACAGGATTGCCTGTCAGTCATTACGTAAAACAGGAGCCAGTGACCTTTGCAAAGTACACAAGGTACACTGGCAGGGCCGGTGGCAGGGAGGGAGGGACGAGTGGACAGCGGTGTGTCTGAATTGCAGAGTGTTAGATTCCAGGCACTCCCATCTGCTCCTAGAACAAACGAATACATCAGAACTCACCACTATTTACATTTTTACCACCCCCATCTGGCCACTTCCCACTATAGCCAGGCCAGAGAGAGCCCCGACTCACAATTCCATCAGCCACAGAGTTCAAGCTGTCATGTAAGCCCGGGGAGGTGTAAGGAACAGGCCACATCTGGTTCTTGGAAGTATGTGCCTAGGCATTTAAAGAGGATCTTTCCTCTTTGGGCCATGGGCGGATTTCCTGCTCAAGTAACCTTCATCCAGAGAGGGCAAGATTAGGAATTTATTCTCTTCTCTCTCAGAAAAACCCTCCAGTTGCCCAAACCTCTCAATGTTTTACAGGAGCTTTTCTTCCCCCTGGGATAATCACTGACTACCCCAAGCCCCCTACCACCACCCCCAGAGAATGGGGCCAGCTGTGGGCTGTACGCCCCAGTAGTCATTCAGAAATGTAATTGGCCAAAGATTATTCTGAGTAATTTAATGGCAAGGGCTTTTATATACCAAACAGGGACTTGTCTTTGTCAAAAAAGTCTTTACAAAGTACCCAAGTGCTGGGTGTCAGACAGGACAAGTTTTTTAATCATGTTAAAATGATTTATTTAAACGTCAAGCCATGTCACCTCACTTCCTTTCATTTTTCAAACTGTTTGTGTTTTTTCTGGATGATAAATTTATCTTCAGACAGCCTCAATATGACTAATTAACTTTGAAATATAAGAACCAGATGTGTGAGTTGGAGAGTTTTCTGAACTCATGCCAGACGGGCTGATGGGTTTTTTCTTCTCCTCCTTCTTCCCTGCCTTTCACCCCCCACTCCCCCCACCCCACATTCCCTCTCCCTCCTGGCTGCCCTGAAATTACTAAGCAGAGACACATTCAGGAAATGGAATTGCAGAACTCCAGCTAGCCATGCGCACCCTCTGTTTCTGCTCTGATTTTAGCCTTTCGGGTCCCCATTCTCTCCCTTAGAAAGTAACCCCAGAGTGTGGTGCATATGGGGAGGCAGTACTGTCTTAAAAGAAGGGACTAGGAAAATGTCCCTTGCCCTTCCCCCCATATGAAAGTCAGTCACCCCACACCATGGCACAGAGCAACTTCTCTTCAAGAAAGTGCTCCCCTGGGACATGCTCCCCAGATCCGCCGGCTCCTTGCAGCCTTTCGATGAGCCGCACGCACGGTGCACAGCTTATGGGGACAGGAGAGGCAGAACCAAGCCCACAGCTGGGCCATGCAGCTCCTAGGCAGAGGGCTTTTAAGCAGAGGCCTGTTTGGGGCCTAGAAGCTGCAGAAGTGTGCCTTCGTCTGTGTCTGCACACATGCGCATACATGTGTGCCTGTGTCTGTGTCTGTATGTGTCTGATGCTTGTATGTCTGTATGTGCATGTGTGTCCTATCTGCATGTGTTTGTGTGTCTCTGTGCTTGTATGTATGCATCTGTGTATCTGTGTATATGTGTGCCTGTGTCTGTGTCTGTGTGTCTGTGTCTGTATCTTTGTGTCTATATATGTCTGTGTGTGACATGTGTGCCTGTAGGGTGTATTAATGTCTGTGTGCCTGTGTGTGCACACATGTGTCTGTGTGTGCTTATGTCTGTGTGTCTGTGTGTGTATGTGTGTCTGCATGTGTATTTATATCCATATGTTTCTGCGTGTGTGTCTGTGTGCTCATGTCTATGTGTGCATGTTTGTGTCTGTGTGTGCATATGTGTATGTCTGTGTGTTCATGTCTGTGTCTGTGTACATGTGTGTGTCTGTGTGTGTTCGTGTCTGTGTGTCTGTGTGCATGTACATATTTGTCTGTGTGTGTTCATGTCTGTGTGCATGTGTATCTGTGTTTATGGCTGTGCGTCTGTGTGTGCGTGGGTGTCTGTGTGTTTATTTCTCTGTGTCTGTCTCTGCATGTGTGTGTTTATGTCTGTGTTTCTGTGTCTGTGTGTGTGTCTGTGTGTTTATGTTTGTCTGTGCATATGTGTTAGTTTCTGTTGTGTGTTGATGTCTGTGTGCATACATGTGTATGTTTGTGTGTCTTTGTATGTGGCTGTGTGTGTGTGTATGTGCACGTGCACACGTGAGTGCTTCATTCTCAGGGACAGGATGGTAACTGAAAATAATCCAGTGATGGCAAAAAAGATGACTCATTTTTCCAGGACTCATAGAGCAAAGCAAAAAGGACTAAGTGAAATGCCTGAGCTCAGTGCCTCAGTTTCCCCACAGGCTCCTACAGACTGTCCCACCAGATCTCTCTGCCAGAAGTAGGCTGGGATCATGTGAGATCACCAGTCTGGAAGTTCTTGGAGCCCTTTGAAAGGCATGATCTCCATCCTGAGGGTTACTAGGATAATTGCCGCGGTGATTAGACCATCGTGACCATTCTCGTCAGCATGACTCTTAATGGCTGGGATACCTCACCTGGGATCATCTCATGCACTGTCAAGGCGAGGAAACTTGCTCCCCACTCCAGGACTCAAACAGGAGCATAAACAGCAGACTCAACTCCTCTCCTCTTGGGAAGAATGCCAACAGAGCACCCTCCTCGGCCCAGGGAGAAGAAAATCCCCCGCTTCACGCCTAAGGCTGCTGGCAGAAAATGACTCAGCCACCCACAAACCCCAAGCACTTGTGTTCTCGGGGGACAGGAGAAGGGGTCTATGTGGAAGTTCCCTTCCCTTCACTGCACAGCCCTCAGGGTCTTTCCGCCCCCCTGCCCTCTGCAGTCCTCCTGCCTCTATGGAGAGCCTGGCTCCCAGCTCTGGGGACAGGGTGAGGAGGTGCCAGCAGGCAGGGTTCTTGGAACAGCTGGAGGTGGGCCAAGTTCCCTGGGGCCTCCTGGCCCACCTGCCTAGTGGCAGCCCTGCTTCCTTCCCACAAAATATTTCCCTTGCTTTCAGCAGGGTGTCACCTTATTCCTGGGAAGGAAGGAGCAGTCACCCTTCCAAGAGGTATTTGCATTTGAACAGAAGTTTCTGGAAACCTAGGAAGAAAAGGGACTTGAATAAAGGAGGAAGGGGACGGGATGGAGAAAGCAAGCTCCTCGTTTCTCAAATCACATCCTGCCTCATCCTGATGCTGAAACTGTGCATCACACCGGCAGACGGATGGACCAGCATCAGCGGCCATGGGTACTGAGGTCGAGGTTGGCGGTGGCTCCCAAAACCCTCTTGAAAAAGAGGCAGGGAGGGCTGAACTACTGGGGAGGGGAGGGGCCTGTGCACTTGCATCGGGGCACACACCCTCATCCAGTGCCTGCGTCCTCCACACTGGACAAGAACAGCGTTACACCCCCAGAACTTCTTGGGGAGTGGGAGAGTGAGGTTGTAGGAATATTGAGCCCCCGGCTTTACTGGGCGTCTTCCAGCATCCCTGGGTAAGCCACACAGTGGGATGAGCAGACATCACCAATAAGCTAGCACAACCTTCCCCAGCCAGCACTGTGTCTCCAGCTCTGCGGTACGCGCCCCACCCCCCAAGAGGGCATCTTCTCAGTACTACATGCCCGTGCCACTGGGACACTTGCAGTCTGCCACCTGCAGAAAGCTGTATCTAGGGCCCTAGCCGGGGTCTTTCTCCTGCACTCCCCACCCTAGGGGAGAAATTCAGGTAATTTTCTGAGCATTAACATTTCCTGCCATGTCAAACTAAGATAATTACAGAGCTTACCAAATCGTAGGCTCCTTCACTCACTGACGGCTGGAGAATGGGGAAGCCTGGAAAGTTCAAGGAGCCCAAGCCCAGAAAGTGAGTCCTGGGTCTGCTGGGACTGTCTTAGGACTGTGGCCTCCTGTGGCCTGCACCTAAGCCTATTTCTCCCTCCCTCCCCACCTCCTGCCTCCCGGCTGCTTTCCTCTCCCAGGAAACAAGGAGTTTGCATCTGTGGGCTGAAAAGTGCCCCCTCCTTCTGGCCAAGGGAGCCCAGGAGTTCCCATCCACCCCCACAGACCCACCCAGTGTCTTCTGAAACTGAAAGATCTGGACTTGCTCTCCCTGCCTGCACCACCACGCGAGCCCCCCTTGCCTTCTGCCACTAAATGAGCATAACAAGGAAAGAAACTAGACGCTGCAATCGACAGGAGCCATCGTTTGGGAGCTGTCAGCCTTGATGTTTCAGAGACCCGGGATCCAAAGGCCTGTCCCCCTGTACAGCCTGAGATATTTAATAAAGTAAAGCCCCGAGGATCAAGGGGCAGCAATCCTTCCCACTCCTCCCCACCGCTCGTGCAGGAGTTCTTTAAAGCCTGCCTTACGTCTGTCTTTCTCTCCAGAAAGCCTTTCATGCCGCCTCGCCAGACTGACATTTTGACAAGTTGCCACGAGTGACATCTGATTTGTACAAATTTCAAGACTAATAAATCTACCTGTCAAAGCGGAAACTTTAAAAGGAGCTAAGCCCAGCGGGTATAGTTTAACAGAACTCAAGTTGATGAAACTGTAGGATGGAGAAATTATATCTGTCACAATCCACCCACATTAGTTCTGCAGAAATGTTGGCAACTGAAACAAACGTCTTTCATGGGTGTTGCCGAAAAAAAAAATTAAAAATAAAAAAAAAATTTTAATCATAAAAGGAGATTGTTAATACCCCGAGTAACAAGTAACAGTTCTATTTTGTAAACTAACAAATTTTATTTATTTAATTTTTAATGTTGTTGCAGATGTTAAATGTGTTTCTCCTCCTACCTCTTAAGCTGTGTTGCTGGAATCTGGACTTTCGATTCAAGCTGGGGCCCATCCGTCACTAGGCGGCTCCTGCTCCTGCTTGGAGGAGCAGAGGCGGTTCTGGCTGCAGGGTGAGGCAGGACTCACAGCCCACAGCCCTGCATCCTGGGGGGCCCTGCAGGGCCCTGCTCCCCCATCCATCTACAGGCCCACAGCACTGAATCATGTCCCCTCCACCTTCTGGCCTTGACCTGGACCCTGAAGTCTGGCTCCCACTCTGCACAGGACTGTGGGATTTTTAAGATTGTGGATGTTTATGGGGAAGGGCAGCGGGGGGCAACTAAGACGAGAGGAACTCATAGGCCTGGCTAACTTGATTTTATTTTTATCTTCCCTTCCTCTCTCTGACAAGTCCACTTTTTTCCTGAATCATCATGTCAGAAATGTTGGAGAAGCCAAAATTCACAGATCAGAGGAAGCAACTGGGGACAGGGCTTCCCGGGGTTCCCCTATACCTAGGAAATCAAAGGACAGGAGACTCCAAGACAAAACCCCTCGTGTTTTACATCCTTCCCGCACCCCACCTCTCCCTGCAGTCACAGAAGGGTCCGCTGCTCTCTGCTCCTGGAAGTGGCCTCAGTTACCCTTTGGGGTGAGCTGTTTTCTGTTTAATGGCAGCCTCAACAAGCCATAACCTCCAAATAATCACTGTTATTACTATTGCCTTCCTCCTGGGAGTTCAAAATGGGATCTCATTTGCCCTCTCACTCACAGTTAAGAAGCAAGCAGGCAGGGACAGAACAGAGCTTTTTTCTCAAGTTCACCTAGAGGCAGTGGCCTCGGGGTCACCCTGCAAGCTGACAATGGACCCTAGCACTTCGGGATGTGGAGGAGGCCCTTGCTCACAGACCACCAGCTCTTTCCCCCCGTGGTCCCCATGGGGGCAGCTTCCTGTCTTGAATCCTGGAGCTCCTACTTAATTTTTATTTGGCAAGGACAGTATCAGATGCTAACACCATCTTTTGGATTTCTTGTCCTGCTCGAGACGTGAACATGGTAACAATCAGGATAATGCCCTTAGGTGTGAGTTTTTTTCTGTTTCTTGATGACAATGAGGCTGGATCAGAACGAAAGGAGTCTTTCACGACCACTGGGGAGGAGTGCGGAGATCCAGGGCAGCTGTCTTTTAGGTCGGGACGCACAGGGCCAATCTTTCTGCAATGAACTGGGTTCCGCCCAATTCAGTGCTTCTCCCTGTCAATTAGCTATTTATTAAGCAGCTTTCACGTCTAAACACCCTGCTCAGCACTTTGTGAATTACAGAGAAGTACAAAACATGATCCTCGTCATAAAAGAGCGTGCAGTCCATATGGGGTGTTGAAATGGTGATGCAAACAAGATAACACAGAACAAAATAGATCCTGACCAGGAACAAAGTGAGTGCAAGTACAGGAAAAAAGCACGGCGAGTGAAGAGGGCACGAGACCCAGCCCGGCTACCGCCAACTGTGGAATCTCAGCAAGAATGTTCTCTCTAGAAACCGAGATGGTTGGCCAGATGATCAGAAGCCCCCGGAATTTCCTGCGAATTTTTGAGATGAAAAGGAGCTGGGAGATCATGGATGCAAAAGCCCTTTATAAACTGTAAACAGTTCCGCAATTGCTAGTGCTGGTATGGTTGCTGTGGGCTGGGCCAAACGGGCCTGTCTTCACTGGGGGATCAGGTTATGGTTCAGCACCCAATAGAGTAGATGAAGGGGCAAATGAACACGTAGATAAAGAGGCAAGCTGGGCCTCCGAAAAGGGACGGAATTCAGTTGCGCTTTGCTCACGTTCTGCCTTTGGCACCCATCGCTTCAGCTGCAGCTCCCAGCCTCTCACCACCCCATGGTGAGCTCCGGGACCTGCCCCATGCTGGCAGACAGCAGGCTGGGAAAGAGAGAGTGCCAGGAGGCAACTCAAAGGAAAACACCAATATTGCTTTTTCCAAACCAGTCTGAAACAAACCCACAAATAAGGGCAGCACATCTTGGGAGTGGGAGACCCTAGAACAGCCGGATAGAAACTGTGGTAGGGCCGGGCACGGTGGCTCACATGTGTAATCCCAGCACTTTGGGAGGCCAAGGCAGGTGGATCACCTGAGTTTGGGAGTTCCAGACCAGCCTAACCAACATGGAGAAACCCCGTCTCTACTAAAAATACAAAATTAGCTGGGCATGGTGGCACATGCCTGTAATCCCAGCTACTTAGGAGGCTGAGGCAGGAGAATCTCTTGAAGCCAGGAGGCAGAGGTTGCGGTGAACCAAGATCGTGCTATTGCACCCCAGCCTGGGCAAAAGAGTGAAACTCCATTTAAAAAAAAAAAAAGAAAGAAAGAAATCCTATGGTGGGACCCGAGGTCACCGAGCCATGGGAATGGCCAGGCTTGCCAAGCTTAGAACCCACAGGATTTGGAGAGGCACACAGGTCTGTTGGTCTGTACAGATCGGTCCCAGGGGAGGGAGTAGCTCTACTGACATTTATAAGGTAGACCATGTATTAGACACAGCAAGGACACCCCATGCTCCTGCAATGCAGGAATGCATGCATTATCTATCATGAATTATCAGGAGAGCCCCTAACTTATTTGATTCCTGTATTTGGATCAAGTCAGAGAAAATCCTTAGAGATGGTTATTAAGAAGCCAAAGCAGGCCCATGCCTGTATTTCCTGCACTTTGGGAGGCTGAGATATGAGATTTCTTGAGGCCAGGAGTTTGATACCAGCCTGGGCAACATGGTAAAACCCCATCTTTACACAAAAATTTAAAGATTAACCAGGCATGGTGGCACGTGCCTGAAATCACAGCTACTCAAGAGGCTGAGGCAGGAGGATGGCTTAATCCCAGGAGTTGGAGGCTGTAGTGAGCTAGGATTACACCACTGCACTCTATCCTGGGGGACAGAGTGAGGCACTGTCTCTAAAAAAAAAAAAGAAAGAAAGAAAAAATGAACTTAAAGAAAAAGAAACCAAAGCAGAGTGAGGTTTGGTGCCTTCTGCACAATCCCACAGCCAGCCAGCAGATTTAGAAACTGCTGGGTCGAGTTTTCCTCCGAGACAGTTGCTTTTTTTTTCTTCCCCTCAACAAGATGGTCCCTCCAGGGAAAGGCTCAGTTATGCCAAATGTGACTAATAAAAAAAAATTGTTTAAAGGTTTTTCAGTAAAATCAACATTTCACTTCATATTTTATTGGATTGGTGTTTGCTAACCTCCAAAGTTTCTTGGCCAGCAAATTGGAGACCGTTTCCCTTACATAATGAGCTTCTCCTGATTGGATGAGGTGACTCAAGTGTTAGGGAAGGCAGGAGCTTGCTGCAAGGCCTAGGTAGGGGCCCAGAGCAGGCCCAGAGGACTGAGGCCCAGCCTGGGAGCTGCAGGCTCATAGCACTGCCTTCCGCAGCAAACAGAGGCAGGACGCTTTGCTCCTGGACACAGTCACTCCCTGGTGCAAGGCTATAGTCCATTGCCTCCTCTCTGGGGTCCATTACCAGCCCGGCAGGAGGATCTTCAGTTTGAAAGGAGAATGGGGACCCATCTCTTTCTACTGCCTCCAGGCAGTATTTTGGGTTTTGCAACCAAAGAGAAAAGAAAAAAATCTTGAACTGTTTTTCAAATGTTCTGGGTCTTGGCAAACCCCAAAATGCCTTTTGCCAAATGCTTTTTTCCCTCGATTTTTAAACCTCGGGTGTATTTCCAGAACAATCCAATCCATCTGCTTCTGATTCATTTACACTTAACTCATTAGGAGGCTGTTGCGTAAGGAGCAGTTTGACGTCCCCAAGATCCCTGGGTGAGGGATTCTTCTTCCCCTTTTGAATCAGACAGGGGAGCCTTGCCAGCTGGGCATGAAGCATAAACCCCCAAAAAATGGAAGCCTGGCTTGAAACGCTGAGTCTCAGGGATGAGATCTGGCTTCTCTGCGTCCCCACCCATCATCCATCCTTCACTGCCCTACCCATCACATCATTCTCCCTATTACTGCTGTTACTGCCATTAAGGATAGAATAAACAGTCATAGGTTATTGTGAGTGGTTTTGCATTATAGTTCACTGTCTGCCATTCTTCATTCATCGACTCCAGAGTCATCTACTGAGGCATTAGACAAACACTCCCAGACAACTGTGAACTACCAGCAGGACCGAGGGTGGAGTATCAAATATGGGACTTACATCTAAACACCCATCTCATCTTGTTTTACTTTCTGCAAAGACTGTGAATGCTACCAAGAAAGTCCAAGGGAGGCATGTGAGGAGAGAGAAGTTTCTAAGGGTAGAAAGCAAAGCTCAAGGCAGTGAGGATGGCCCAGACAGAAGCGCAAAGAGAGAAAGCCTGCTGATTTCCGGGGCCGTGAGCGACGGGCCAACCTAAGCCATAGGCTTGCGTTGCATCCGTGGAAATCAAGGAGACTGGTTCTTTTTTGTCATCCCTTCTTTAGTGGAAAAATGGGCTCTTTTCTCCATCTTCCATTTCTTCATTAGCATCATTCTCAAAACCACCTTCATTAAAAAAGAATGCAAATGTGTTGAGTAACTAACCATAAAAAGGAATGAATTCATGGCATTTGCAGTGACCTGGATGAGACTGGAGACTATTATTCTAAGTGAAGTAATTCAGGAATGGAAAACTAAACATGGTATGTTCTCACTCATAAGTGAGAGCTAAGCTACGAGGATGCAAAGGCATAAGAATGACATGATAGACTTTGGGAACTCGGGGGAAAGGGTGAGAAGCAGATAAGGTATAAAAGACTACAAATAGGGTACAGCGTATACTGCTCAGGTATACTGCACCACAATCTCACAAATCACTGCTAAAGAACTTACTCATACAGCCAAATATCACCTGTTCCCCAAAACCTATAGAAATAAAAATATTTTAATAAATGTATTGAGTAACGACTATATGTTCAGCCTTGTCCTATGCTGGAAACCACAGGAGACAAAAAAGGCAGATGAAGTGATCTTTCCTTGAAGACTTTGCACCCCATCTGGGGAAATGTGTCATTTTCCATGACTGTATGTTTTTAGTAGGGCAGCCCTTGGCCAAATGGGTGAAGCACAGAGAAAGCATCAGAGATGTCCAGTGGGAAGAGAGGTCTCATGAGCTGAACTGATCAGGAACAACTTCACGGAGGAGGTTGGTTTCAGAGAAGCCAGGCTGGAAGATGAACCCTTGGCTACGAGGAGAGGAAGAGGAAGGCATATCCCTGGAAGAGGAGACAGGATGAAGCCTCTGCAGCAGAAAGAGCATCGCATGTTTGCGGGGTGATAAGAGCAACCATGCGGAGGAAGGAAGGCAATCCATGAGAAAGGGGATTGTAGGTGATTCCAGGAAGAAGTCTGTATTTAATCGCAAAGAGCCAGCATGAGTCAGTGGAGGGTTTTAAGCAGCGAAGCATGATGGAGAAAGCCGCACTGTAGGAGAAATAATGGAGTGTGAATGCACAGCGTGGACTGAGGCGAAGACAGACCGAAGGCGGGGAACCAGCTGGGAGTCTGTGGCGATCACTTAGGCACATCACGTCAGGGATCTCAAACAAGGTGGTGACAGCAAGGAAAGAAAACAGGGAATGAATCAGCTGAACTGGGGGACTCAGTGGCTGAAGACCCTGAAGAAGGCAGAAGAGTTAAGATGACACAAAAACCCAGGAGCCTGTGAAGACAGGGCAGAGTGTTTTCAAGCTCCAAAGGACATTGATAGCAGTGGCATATGTGCCAGGCAGAACTGTGTGCCTGGCATGAGTTACCTTGCAATCCTCACCACAGAAAGGCAAAGCAGGTACTGTGATTACCCTTGCCTTACTGTTGAGGAACTGGGGCTTTGATGTGTTCATTAACTTGCCCCCAAAATCACCAAGAGAACGAGTGGGACTCCAGCATTTAACTTTTGCTGCCCTGACTCCCACCACCTCCTGGAGCGAAGCCTCCATTCCTCTCTCCCTCACCTCCTCACCTCAGATGCCTTAATCCATCCTGAAATGGCTCTACCCACCCCATACCTGCCTAAATCCAGATCATGCCTCAACTCTTTCCAGAAACCTCTGTCGCCACGCTAGCGTCCACGGACCTGCTCCCTTGAACGCCTCCTCTGAGATTCACTGTCCACGCACCGTGCTTTGCTGGTTTGATCAGTTCCTGTGTTCACGAACTTCCTGGCTTTGGGGCTTGGCACTGGAGCTGAGTCTGAATCCCAGTCAGTAGTTACTACCCCTGCAGTAGTTACATAGCCTTTGGCAAGTTACTCAACCTCTTCAAGTCTGTTTCCTCAACTGTCAGCTGGAGATAAAAGGGTTATTGTCAAAAGTAGATGAGAAAATGCCTGGCACATCAAAGACATTCTGTGAATGGTATCAATCAATATGATTACTGCTGTTTTATTAATAGTCTTGTGATGGACAATGTTATGTTCAAAACTTTGGCTGTGGTAGGTGCTGTAGAAATATTCTTCTGATTTTTTTATCATTTCAACAGCTGTCTACGGCATTTCAGTATTCAGGACTTATAATCTTAAAATTATTACATTTATGTCACTGCATGGAGAACAAATATATGAGGTGAGGGAGTCTCATCATGGTGTGCTTTAGGCAGTGATGTCCAGAGCAGGGCAGGGAGATGTAGAAGCCACGCAGACACGCACAGCAGAGAGCCAGGCATACTCAGCCTCCCTCTGGAGAGTGCCCCCGCCCATCCCAATCTGGGTTTATAGGATGCAGCCCATGCAGAGAGCTAGGCTAGTCCTGGCAGCATCCATGCCCTCCCCATCACTGCCCCCCTCACCTCACTAGACCCTGGAAGGAAGATATGTAGAGAGAAAAAGAAACCAGTAGGGTTCATGATTGGAGATCGGGCCACCCTTACCATCTGTGCCCTGTCTCCTCTCTGGGCCCCACTAAGCTCTCCCTCCCTGCCTCCCTTTTAGTCACCAGTGAAGCCAGTGTCTTGGGCACCCCTGGACAGCTCAGAGCACCTCCCCAGCAAGACAGCCCAGGCCGTCTCTCTGCTGCTTCTGAAACCCTTCAAATCCAGCTCCCGCCAACTGTGCATTGAAGATGACAACCCACAGTGAATGCCTCATATCTGTTAGGCACTTACAGCAAGAAAGACATATGCTTAATCCCCTCCCCCACCCAAAAACCTATTATCGATGCAGAAAAGAAGTAAAGATAAATTTTGCAGGGGAGAGGGGGCTGGTGTTTCAGTGACAGGTATCTAAAGAAAACACCCTACTTTTGATCCTTTTTTATTGTTTTAAGATGCAAGCCGGGTGCAGTGGCTCATGCGTGTGATCCCAGCACTTGGGAGACTGAGGGGGCAGATCACAAGGTCAGGAGTTCAAGACCGGCCTGGTCAGCATGGTGAAACTCCGTCTCTACTCAAAATACAAAAAATTAGCCATGCATGGTGGTGCATGCCTGTAACCCCAGCTGCTATGGAGGCTGAGGCAGGAAAATTGCATGAACCCAGAAGGTGGTGAGGGGAGATCACACCACTTCACTCCAGCCTGGGTGTCAGAGCAAGACTCCATCTCAAAAAAAAAAAAAAAAAAAAAAAGATGCACACATTTCAACAAGATGCAACAAGGGGGTTCTGCAGGAGACAAACATGGAGATGAAAACAAAAAACTAGGGGGAAGCGCAAGGGGAGGCCTCTGGGAGTGAGAAGCCCAAGCAGGCCATGAAAAGCTGCAAGGAACGTGTTCACAAACAAGACCCAAGGGCGGGGAGAAGGTACCCAGCTCCACATGACATGGAAATACTTCCTACGGCTCAACTGGGACGGGGCGGCCATTCACTGTCCCCGCGTGGCCAGACCCTGGCAGGACTGGCTGCTGGAAGAGAGGAGACGAAAACCTGAGAATAGAGAAAGGATTCAGGACACGCTTCCTGCAGCTTTACAGGCAGATGCGACCAGCAGAAGAGAGAAGCCCTTGGACAGGTGACCCGGGGCCTTGTCCTTCCCCAAGCAGGACCTTGAGTGAATGAAACCTTCCTTTCCCCTGCAGCACCCCCACCAGGCTGTGGGGGCTGCTCTCAGAGGAGAGAATAACTTGCGCATGGCTCTGCTTGCATCCAAGGGCAGCTAGCAGTGGGGACAGGTGGGCAGTTTATCAGGCTCCATGAATTGCTCATTAATCCTCAGCCCTGGCAACTGACTTTCTTTTGCTTTTTAATGGGGATTCAAGGCCAAAAATCAGTACTCTCTCTCTCTCTCTCTCTCTCTCACACACACACACACACACACACACACACACACGCTCAAAGGGAGGGTGGCAGGGGGAGTCAACCCCCAAAGCGCATTCAGGCTTTAAACGGCACAGGCTGTGCTTGGGAAAATGTCACTGCTTGGCGGAGGCACGGGCAGCCTGGCAGGCTGGGAGAGGCAGAGAGCGGGAACTGAATTTAGGAGTGACTGGAAGGTCGACAAGAAAGAAAAGCCAAGGTGCAGCGTATATACATAGAAACAAGGACTGCTTCTGCACCGGGGCCCTTTCAGGGCACCTAATGCCCCTGAGCTTCAAAAAAAAGCCCACATGTGTCCCCCCTGGATGCCACCCACACCAGGCTCATTCCTACTCCTGAGCTTATTTCTGCTAATTCTGGTAGTTGGAATGCTACTCTGCCACCCCTACTGACACCACCATTACACACTCACACACACACAAACACACACACGCACATACACATGCACACACATACATGCACACACTCAGATGTGCACACACGCACATATGCACACACATGCACACAGAGATGCACACACACATGCATACACACACACATACACACGCATGACCTCTGCAGTCTTCAAGGATAGGCCTAGCCTCCACCTGCATTCAGACACCTGCCTGTCAAATAATATCTCCCATCCTGTAAGCCTCTGTGAATCTTCCCCACATCCTAGAATTTTGAAAATTTGAACCAAGTGTGACTTAGCCTTTGATCCTAATCTGCCCATGTATTGTTTCCTAGAGGTTCAGGTACAACTTATGTCTCCCAGTGAAACTGGCGTGTCACCTGAGCTCAGGTACCTTGCCACCTGCTCCTCCTGTGTGGGTCGCTATGTCCGGCACAGGTCAGGGCAAACACAGAAGGGCGTGGGCAGTGGGCCGGCTCGATTCAGGACCTCAAGTTCCTGACTGGGCACGGAGGATCTGCATGACTGAGCACATCCCCGGCCCCACCAAACACCCACATATCCCTCCTCCTTTCCTCTCTGGAGCAAAGCTTTTCCATGTATTTTTTTTTTCCACCCAAAGCTGTTTTGCAGAGAGGCCCCTCTTTTCCAGGCTAGTCACTCTTCGCCTGATGCCTAATCAGATCCAGTGGCCCAGAGTTGACATTTTATATCAAAAGACGTCAAAAGTTTTATACTCAAAAAACCACAGCACATGGGGGATTAGACCAGGATAATTTAACTCACTTAACTGTGAGAAAGCCTGGTTAGGGAGATTACAGCTGTTTACCGGGGAAGTAAGTATCTCTGAACTCTGACAAGGCCTCGAGGAAGGCAGGGCTGGTCTGGTAATTTTATTATCTTGCAGGAAGAAAAAGGAGAGAAGAAAAGGGAGAATAAAAGATGAGAGGTGATAATCTCTGAAGCTGGGATCACTCTTGTGTTGCAGCACATGCCAGAAATAAAAGATAACTGCTCTTGCAATCTTGCTGAGAGATGGCCTGCTCAAACAGGAGGGCGGCCTGCCTGCTGCTTCGCAGACATGAGAGTCAAGGGGCGGCCTAGAGGGAACACAGAGATAAATGCTCCAGGCAAAGAAAAATAGCGGGGGCAGGGGGAGGTTCCAGGAAGAGAGATGGGCAACTCAGAAAGGCTGTCTTGTCACCTCTCTTCCAGAATATATAGATATATTCTTAGGCTCCAATAATCTTAAATGCAGAGAAAATTCTCAACTATCAAGTAAAGGGCTCTCAAGAGGGGGCAAGATGTCAGGTCGGAGGAAAGACCACCACATCACCCAGAAAGGGAGGTGGACGGAGAGAGGAATGTGTAGTTTGAAAAAGCACATTTTGGCCGGGCACAAGGGCTCATGCCTATAATCCCAGTACATTGAGAGATTGAGGTAGGCAGATCACCTGAAGTCAGGAGTTTGAGACCAGCGTGGCCAATGTGGCAAAATCCTTTCTCTACTAAAAGTACAAAGATTAGCGGGTCATGGTGGTGCATGCCTGTAATCTCAGCTACTTGGGAGGCTGACACAGGAGAATCTCTTGAACACAGGAGGTGGAAGTTGCAATGAGCCAAGATCATGCCACTGCACTCCAGCCTGGGAGCCAGTGGGAGACTCCATCTCAAAAAAAGAGAAAAGAAGAAAAGAAAAGGAGAGGAAAAGAAGAGGAAGAAAAAAAGAGGGAGGTAGTGGGGAGGAGGGAAGGAAGAAAGGAAGGAAGGAAGGGAGTGAGGGAGGGAGGGGGGAGGGAGGGAGGGAGGACATTTATGATTTACTTTGACAATAAGAAAATTACTTGCTTTTGGAACATAAATTGCAGCAAGAAACACTCAACAGAATCTCCTTAGCTGATGGGACGTGATTTTTTTTTTAAACAAGAATGAGTAGAAAACACTGATTCTAGTCCATCTTCCCCATTTCACAGACCAGAAGACTGAAGCCCAGGGAAGGCAAGTGACTTAGGCAAGACCACACAACTGGCTCCCAGGCAAGTCAGGAAAAGAAACAAAATCATAGACACTTGTGCTACCAAAGAATTATTCTTGTTACCCTAAGTTTTGCCATCCCAGCATGCCAAAGAATTTTCCCCAAGAGCATCATTCCTGGACTCAGCCTGCAGTTTGGCCACCTGGATCCTGTCCTCAGCATGGTCCAGGCCCAGGGCCCTTCTTGGTAGGCGTCATGACATCATGGGGAAAAGCACAGGCTTCTGATGTCATGATATAATTCCTGGTTCCTTAGCTTACTAGCTGGATGACTTGAAAAACTGCTCAACCTCTCTAGCCTCTATGTTCTCATCCTTAAAACGGAACCCACTTGACATGATGACCTTGCAGAACTGTTGTGAGGAACTAATGAGATTATGTAACTAACATGCTTAGTATTTAGAAAGTTCCGTTATTTTGGCCAGGAGTGGTGGCTCACGCCTGTAACATCACTTTGGAAGGCTGAGGCAGGTGGATCACTTGAAGTCAGGAGGCGGAGACTACAGTTAGCCAAGATTGTGCCACTGCACTCCAGCCTAGGTGACAAAGTGATATTGTGTCTCAAAAAAAAAGAAAAGAAAAGAAAATATTGCATGATTTTTCACTTCTCCAGCATCATTTCTGAGTACTTCAAATGATAAAACATCAAAGAGGCCTCCTGAGGTCACTGGATATTCATCTCATAGGTAAGAAAACTGAGGGCCAATATGGGGAGTCCCAGCCTAACTCTCTGTCCCCAGAACATGCTGTGTGGTATGACAGTGACTGCGAAGGCCTGATGCCCAGCTCTGAACCTGCCTCTCCGTACCCTCTCCCACCAACCACACACTTCAAGTTTATAAGGAAATGCATAACCTGTGCCATTGCCTTCTAAAGATGGAATCTTGGTGGTGCTTTTACAGCCATTCTTACGGGGAACTGTCCTGGGTTCTTAGCAATCTTAGCGATTCTGTTCCTGGTGTCCTAAGGGAAGGAGCTTGAGCAACTGAACAAGAACCGTAGGCCAAAAGTAAGAAACATGTCCTTCATGAGTCATGGGTGGAAAAGAATAGAAATCTGAATTAGTTTCCTATGGCTGCTGTCACAAAATACCACAAATATAGAGGCTTAAAACCGCAAGAATGTATTATATTTGTGGAGGTCACAAGTCTGAAATCGTTCCTAAATTCAGGGCTAAAATCGGGGTGGGCAGGGCTGTGTTTCTTTCTGGGGGCTCAGGGGAAATCTGTTTTCTTACCTTTTCTAACTCCTAGGGGCTGCCCACATTCAAAGCTCACAATGGCTGGTCAAGTCTTCCTCACATGACATCACCAGCTCTCCAACTGGAACCACAGTTGATAGCAGGACATTTTCCCAGTCAGTTTTTCTTAGGGGTTTTCTGCCTGAGCACTAAGTTATTCCATGTGGACAATTTTCCCACTTGTTTTGGGGTCACTCCACCATACCTCTGTCACCTTCTGCTTCCTCACACAACACCTGCAGTGACCTTATTCCTTGCATGGAAAGAGCATCTCTTTCCCCTGAGGGGCTCCTCCTGCTGGCCTCTGTAGAGGGAATGCACTGTCCCTGAGGGTCAGTAAAAAGCTGTGTCTATTTCCCTCACCCTTAGAGGGTTAAAACCAAATGCTCTGACAACTGCTGGACAGTCCAAAACTCTACCATGACTGGCCATGAGAACATAATGGGTGCATTTGCCCAGACGGTGCAAGCCCCTGGCTCAGAAACAAACCCAACAACAGAAAAATAAAGAGAAAATAAAAATGGGTGAGAATCAAGGAAAAAACAGGGCTGTGTACATTGAACGAAGTCCTTGCTCTTCTCCTAACTGGACATAGAGTTAGGACGAGTCTCTTCAAGCATCTGTGGGCCTTTCCTTCATGTATCCTAAAAAAGAATGCTAGGCCAGATTAATTCTAAGATTTCTGAAAACCCTCATAGCAAACAGCTTTGTCTCTCACAGCCTGGAATGGTTTCAAAAGAGAATAACAAGAATGGTGGAAGGTTCAGAATGGTGGATTTGGAAAAACGATTTAAGACACTGGGAATGTTCATCCAGGAAAAGAGAGGACAGGAGCACTGTGATGATCCTCTGGGTCTCAGCCAGCCCATTTGCATGTGATCCCATTAGTGACGATGACTTAACTTTCTTTTTTTTCTTTTTTTTGAGACAGGTTCTCACTCTGTTACCCAGGCTGGAGTACAGTGGCGTGCTCTCAGCTCTCTGCAACCTCTGCCTCCCAGACTCAAGTGATCTTCCTGCCTCAACCTCCTGAGTAGCTGGGACCACAGGCACACACCACCACGCCTGGCAATTTTTGGTATTTTTAGTAGAGACGGGGTTTCACCATGTTGCACAGGCTGGTCTCAAACTCCTGACTTGAGACAGTCCACCTGCCTTGGCCTCCCGAAGTGCTGGGATTACAGGCATGAGCCACCGTGCTCGGCCAACAATTACAAGTTTCACCAGCTCACTCAGCGAGGTAGCCTCTTTTCAAGTGTCTCCCAGTATTTCTAGAGTGACTAGGGGGTAGCTCATGTGTGCTCAACACACACGGCAGTTTTCTGGTCCCCACAGTTCTGTTCTCATTGGCCTGATCCAGGCCCCTGCCAGGACACAGGGCACTGCCACCTCTTGCTGGGTACCGCTGTTCTTACCACCACAGAGATGCTCAAGGCCTCCTAAGGCCAGAGAACTGCTGGCTCTGCAGTGCAGTGGAGGAGTGAGCCCCCTTCCCATTTTGTGTTAGTTTCAAGATGAGTCTCAGAGCTGGTTCCCCCAGTGACTACTACATATTAGTGTCAACCATTCTTTCCATTTTTATGCATAGTTTTTGCTTTCCATAGATCTCCTAACAAAGACCAGTTGGGGCTGAATAGTGAGACAGATTTGGCTGTGAGCTGTACAGCAGGCCATGCTCAGAACCTCTCCTTTCCTGCTGCAATTAAAGTTCCATGACCAGGTTAGGTGTTTATGCCTAGCTCATTCTTCCTTCAAGAGGAGCTCCTTCCCAGGAGGCTCCGTGGTCTCTGGTGCACATAGGCCTCTAACAAGCCCATGCGGCCATTTACCAGGCCTGCCCAGACCTGCCTCAGCCAGGTCTGGGCTCCAGCTGGTGCTCCCTGCATATTTAGTGTGCGGCAGCCTGCCACGTTAGAGAGGCACCATGCTTAAGCTGCCCAGCGAAAAGAACACAAGTAAGCAGGAGCTACACAATGACAGGGATTGTTTTCTTTATATGTTGAGCAAAATCTAATAGATCGTCTATTAGAGACTTCTCAGGTGGTTGTGAGTGGCCTGTAATGTGACCCATTTAGACAAATACCTGTGAATGCCCTAACAGGGATGTCATAGAGAAGATGTCCCGAGTGTCAGACATCTAGCCCTAGAAATCTGAACATCTATCATGTTTCACTGCTGAGATGCTTGTCGGGAAAATGCCTCCTGAATTGTCCTAGAAATAAGTCCCAGGCTTCATCACCAGTTTCATTGCCTATGAAGAATAACCACCCCGAATTCCTCTTCTAAATTTTGTATTCAAGGCTGAGGCCCTCCCGCTTTGCAAATGGAAGAGTGTTGTAGAATAGGACCTTCTGCAACATGCAAAGATATTTCTACATGATTGAAGCCAAAGAAGACCTACTGGGCATCATCGTGCTTTTGGGAATCTAGTTTATGTAGGAGAAAAGGTGATTTGGGGAGTATAGTAGCTACGCTCAAATATACCAGTGGCTGCATGAAGCAGAAATTTACTATTTTCAGCTTAGGGAAGTAAAAAATGCACAATAGGTTGGAGTCCAAACATTTAAGATTAAGCTATATCTCCTTGCATGCAAACTGTGGAATCCCAGACAAGTTACATAAATTCTCCAAGACTTCATTTTCTCGCTTGCAGAATGGGCCTAATAACATACACATTGCGAAGTTGTTGTGATGAGATAATTATGTGAGAATACATTGTGACCTGCAATTTGGTATTCCCTAAGCTGAGCTTTTCAAATGTGTCTTACCCAGAGCTCCACATCTAGTGCTTGGCATGTCACCTGCTACATACAAGGCCAGCACTCAGTAAACGGCCCTTGAATGAACTTGATGTTCCTCCAGAAGACAGAAGGCAGTCAATAGTTAAAGGTTCTAAGGAAGCTAAATCTCTCTGTAACTTAGGGAAGCTCTATCTAACAGCCAGAGCTGTCCACCAGGCTGATTCAGAGGCAGAGAGCTCTATTTCCTGAGGGTATTCAATCCCAGAGCCTTGCCCAGCTGTCAGAGATGCTCTAGAATCTACTCTCCCTATAGAAAGATCTCCATAGGATGCAAGAAGCAGAGTAGCAAAGCCACATCGGATGTAGCTACAGCCCTGAAAATCTATCTCGTTCACCAGGCAGGACCCAGCCTCACACACTGGCATCTCAGCACATACAATGCAAGCTCAGACCTCACCACAGTCACAAATTACCATATGCCATGAGCCTTAGGGTCACTCACAAATTATGGCAAATATGAAAGCTACTCACACCAAGGTCTGTTGAAAACCATGTTATTTGCCTAGATCTCCCAATCTAATATGCTGCAATGTTATGACTCCTCACTTGTGCGTTTGCAACAGGAAAGAATCAGCGTCACGCATTTATTCCACAAGCATCGATTGAGTAATCTATGGCAGTCAGTGCAGTAGCGGTGGGGAAGTGAGGGCAGTGGCTGAGTTAGGGACCAGGGACGAAGGCAAGAATAGGGTACAACCTTTCACAAAACAGATTTGCTTTGCCTTAGGGACATACATATTTATCAGGGACAGAGACATTAGGTAGCAATTGGAAGAGGCTAGAAAATCCACAGACTTTTCATGAGCTCACTGAAGAGCTGAGGTTACGGAGGAAGCAAATAAATTAAATTCCAAAGAATTACAAGCCCCTTCATTGAGGGAGAGGACATACAAACTCTATAATTAAGGGTATAATTACAAACTGTAATAAGTAGCATGAAGGAAAAATGAAAGGGTTATTCAGGGACTATATGGAGGGCCAGCGTTAAGAAAAGGTTTCTCTGGGGAAGCGACATTTGACCTGAGAGCTGGAGGCTGAGTCCATTTTAGCCAACTAAAGACTTAGGTGAAGTCATTTGGAACAGCAGGAACAGCATTTGCAAAAGCCTGAGGCAGGAAAGGGACTGAAGTTAGTGAAAGCGCTGGGAGAAGACGTGTGTGCTGGGAACTCTGAACACACGAGGAACTTGTTAGATATCTTTTCTATCTTATCCTAAATGCAGGAGATAACCAGCAAAGGATTTCCAGCAAAGAATGATGAGAACAGATTTGTGGCTTGAAAAGATCACCCAGAAGAAAAGAGTGGAAAGAATGCAAGAGTGGAAGCATTTTAAAAACGATGATGGTCTCAGAATTCAGAATTCACTTGGGGTCACCATCAGAAAATTTGGAGCCAGTAAAATTGAGTATTTATATTACATTCTTGAAATTTCAGTAATAAAATGGATCCCAAAGTTGCAACAACAAAAAAAAAATCATGATTAGCTGGGCGCAGTGGCTCACATCCGTAATCCCAGCACCTGGGGAGGCTGAGGCGGATCACCCGAGGTCAGGAGTTTGAGACCATCCTGGCCAACATGGTGAACCTCTGTCTCTACTAAAAATACAAAAATTAGCCAGATATGATGCCTGGTGCCTGTAATCCCAGCTACTTTGGAGGGTGAGGCGGGAGAACCACTTGAGCCCAGGAGGCAGAGACTACAGTGAGCCGAGATTGCACCACTGCACTCCAGCCTGAGCGACAGAGTGAGACCCTGTCTCAAAAAATAAACAAACCAAAAATAATAATAATAACAATCCTGGTTGTCTGGAGGGGAGGATGGCGACTTACACGAAAGTAGGGTGGCAGCAGAGAGACGCTAACAAATACCGATTTCATTTGAGCTACCACTTACAGGAAAAGGTAAGAAAGCCAGGGGAGAAAACAGTTATATGTGCTCAGGGAAAATGATGAGAATAAATTTCAAGCAACCTTAAAGTCTTACAGAGTCTGAAGACATATAATTAAAGCGAAAGGATAGATCTTACGCACAGAACGTTTGCATAGCCTCAGGCTACTACTTAAAGAAGAAATAATAGAAGGAAATATATCAATATGTTAACAGCAGTTATCTCCGATTAAGGGAGATTTTTATTTCTATATTTGCATGTTGCTGTTTTCCAAGTTTTCTGCAATCATTTGTGTGTTTCTTATGTAATTAGGAAAAAGCAACCATATTACTAATTTAAAAAATAATAATGTAATCTTTTCACTTTCTGGCCATGTCTACAGGAAAGACTTTCACTTCCTCCTCCTGGGAAAGAGGAAGGGGGACATTCGGAAACAGTGATGGCCAATTCTCAATCTCAGCACTCTCTGATCCTCAGGACCAAAACACATCCCTGTCATTTCTTTCTTCAATTTCCCTGATACAGTTCCTTTCTGTAGCTGACCTGCCTAATGCTGCCTCCTGGCCCCGCCCTCTCACAGAAGTGGGTCCACCTCCAGTCTCTGAAAACGGCTCCCTCTTAAACCCCAAGACCTCGCCCATGGCTCCTAAGTGACCGATTAGATCAGAGATACATATCTGACTCCTGTTGAGACAACTGGATTTTCTCTTAGGAATTGGGGGTGGAGGCAATGAGACTAAGGTGGAGAATGATGAGCAGAGTTAAATACGAATGGGATGGCGCAGCATTGGGACACAGGTGATGTGCAGCCAGCCAAAGCCACGAATAAGCAAAAACTAAGAATCTCCCCAGGAAAGCCCGGGGAAGACAACGGAACAGAAACCCAGCGACAATAAGAGGCCCCACAGCTCCGGAAAAAGCAGAGAAAGCAGCTCTGGTGCGGGCTGCCCACTCCCATTCCGCAGATGGTCCCTGTTTCCTTAGATGTCTATGAAATGGACTGTTACGTCCTTTCAATACATCTTGTTTACCTGAATTTGAGGAGTTTCTCTTCCTAACAACCAAAGAGCTTTGACTGGGAAATGTCCCTTCTATTCAACTAACAGCCGAACTTCTCATTATCTACAAGCAGATTATCCAACCTCCTGATTCTCAAGCCCCCACGCATGCCTAGAGAAGTCCACAAACTAGAAAATTCCCCTTCCATGGTGCTCCCTCTATCCAAAGTCCCCGACCCCAACCCAGCCAGGTCAAGCCATGCTCCAACTCCAAGATGGGTGCAGCATCTCTGTACTGTCTACCTACAAGCCAAGTAAAGCCAGATCGGGCGGTAGCCCCTGCCTCAAAGCCCATCCTGCATCTCCACCAAGAAGCACGCAGCGGCCTGTGACCTCATGCACTCTGCAAAGGCAGAGGCCTGCCCCTTGGGGAGAAGTCCCTGCAGAAGAGCCAAGGTCCTTGCAGCCACTGCTTCAATCCAGAAGAGAAAGGGAGTTTGACAGCTCCAAGGTAAAGCCTCTTTTTATTAAGACAACACAGCAAACTTTTTTTAACCACAGCTGACATCACTCTAATAAATCACCATCATGTCTTGTGGGATAGAAAAAGCCAAAACACTGTCACATTTGATTTTCCTGGCTACTCGTGTCTTGAGAACAAACCATGTGTTTTTAATCAACAACACTTTGTTTTGCATTTCTCAGACCCCAATACTCTTTAAATAATTGCTTTTACCAGAGGGCTATTTTAAACCCAGGGCCAGCTTCTTTGCAGAGGACATTAAGAAACAGAACACCATGTTACCGTCTCCCTAGGCTCAACCCAGGCACTTTCTCTCCTGTGATTATTATGTATTGTGAGGTCGTATCTGTCTGTTTCAGAGGGGGCTTTCCTCTTCCCTCTTTGGGAATTTAATTAGCTGTCTTCCCAGAAAGTTGGAGTTTTTTGGTTTCTCTAACAGGCAACCCGACTGGGTTATGGGAAAACGGCAAATTCCCAGCCAAAGGAAACAGAGAGAGTCACATCTGGGACTAGGATTCCTAAGGAGGGAAAGAGGCGGTGGCAGAGGAGGGGGACTGTCGAAGGAAAAGGAGCAATAAAACAAGATTTCCGGAATGGCACATGTCGATTTCTGCATGCAAACAGGCCCCAGACTTCTTGGAGGTGGATGGACTGGAGTATGCTGACGGAAGCCTGCGTAGTACTTCCCTCTGGTTTTCTGGGAATGGGTAGCATCTCAAGGCAAGAATAAGCTGTGTGCAGGAAGCTTGCAGGAAAAGGGGCTCCTTGCCTGACCACTCGATATACCAGAACCTCGACAGTGATGGGCAGCTGGGTTCATCTCGCCCAGATATCTGTCTCTGACAATGCCTGACGTTACAAAGACAGTAAAAAGGGACAGAGAGCCGGGCTCGGTGGCTCACACATGTAATCTCAGCACTTTGGGAGGCTGAGATGGGTAGATCACCTGTCAGGAGTTTGAGACCAGCCTGGCCAACATGGAGAAACCCCATCTCTACTAAAAACACAAAACTTAGCTGGTCATGGTCGTGCAAGCCTGTAATCTCGGCTACTCGGGATGTTGAGGCAGGAGAATCGCTTGAACCTGGGAGGCAGAGGTTGCAGTGAGCCAAGATCATGCCACTGCACTCCAGCCTGGGTAACAGAGTGATACGCTGAAAAAAAAAAAAGAAAAAGGACTGAGACTGATGATCCCAATCTAGAGAAAAACTATACTGTTTGCTGAACAGTTAACTTAAGCCCAGTTGTACGGTCCAACCAAAGAGACAACCGTGGCCCCCATATGGTTCTCATGTCAACTACCAGGCCTCAACTCTACAACAAAATTATTTTCCTTGAGCAAAATCCTCCTGCGTGGGTCAGATCAGGACTTTCTTCTTCCACGGTGGTCCTAATTGTTCATCCTCTGCTGATCATATTGTGTCACATGCTGCATGTCAAATGGGTTGGCCCCTAGCTGGTCTAGATATCCACACTGCATGTCAGATTCATCCTTTCCAGAGCCTACCTGCAGAGGACCCTCAAGTGCTCAAAGTTCATTTTGTAATGAGGAGTCTTCATCAGCTATACACTCTGGTTATTCCTTTCTCTATTTATCATGCCATTAATTCATAAGATGCACTGTAAGCATGCTATTACTCCCTGGAAAACCCACTCTGCCAGTGTCTTCTGCAAAAGCACCTGCTCCTAAGCATTTTCTGCATCTGAGCTGAGAGGGGGGCAGTAATTTATACACATCCCTGTCATGGCTGTAGGGAGAATCTTCCAGGCTGAGTGCTGTCTGGAAGGCAGTCTCCCATTGCCCAGAAACCCTTTGTTCCATGGTCAATTCTGCCTCCCTCTAGCAAATACATCCTCCGTTCCATGTGCCTGTATTACCCGTCACTTTGCAGCCTCACGGGTTTTGCTGTGTTACCCTAGTCACCTGTGGGGGTTTCCCTTGGCAATCCCTAATCTGGGCTTAGGGACTACTTTTCCAGTTGAGTATTATGAGTAGGTATTTAAACTAATGGCGTGGGTCCTCAATGTTTCATGGCAAATGTTTTCATTCGTTTGATTATCTTCAAGAATGAACTAGAAAGCTTGGAAAGATAGAAATATTTCCAATATTTCCAAACTAGATAGTTTGGAAATATTGGAAAACATCTTCTGGTTGCTATTTATATGGGTATTCCAGACTGGATTCAGAAGATGTTTGTGCATGTGTGTGCATGTGCGTGTGAGTGTGTGTGTGTGTGTGTGTGTGTGTGTGTGTAGAGGATTGCAGATTCCAGGACTGGTACCTGGCAGGAACACTCTTAAAGAAGCCTCAGTAGTTGCCACTCAAGTTTCTTCATGTATTCATCTCCACCTGCTTTCCAGGGTCCCCCATCCATGGTCTTGGCCCTGCACACTGAGGTATAAGGATCGGGGAAGGTTAGAGACTTGCTTCTCAAAGGGTGGTCCATGACCGCGGCACTGACATGTTTGGTGGAGTTGCAGAGGTCGCGCTGTGCCACACCTGCTGACTCAGAATCTACCTTTTTTTTTTTCGAGACAGGGTTTCACTGCCTTCACCCAGGCTGGAGTGCAGTGGCACGCTCTCAGCTCACAACAATCTCCACCTCCTGGGCTCAAGTGATCCTCCTGTCTCAGTCTCCTGAGCAACTAAGACTACAGTTGCGTGCCACCATGCCCAGCTATTTTTTTTTTTTGAGACAGTCTAGCTGTTGTCTGCCCAGGCTGGAGTACAGTGGTGCAATCTCGGCTCACTGCAACCTCTGGCTCCCAGGTTCTAGCAATTCTTCTGCGTCAGCCTCCCGAGTAGCTGAGATTTCAGGAACCTGCCACCACGCCTAGCTAATTTTTGTGTTTTTAGTAGATACAGGGTTTCACCATGTTGGCCAGGTTGGTCTCGAACTCCTGACCTCAAGTGATCCACCGGCCTCGGCCTCCCAAAGTGCTGGGATTACAGGCGTGAGCCACCACACCTGGCCTGAATCTACATTTTATTAAGATCCCCAGTTGATATGTATGAACATTACCTTTGAGGCACTCTGGTATTTCTTAACCTTGGCTACATGTTAGAATCACCTGAGAACTCTGATAACACTATTGATCTTAAGGTTTAACTTCAGATCAGAACAACCAGAATCTCTAGAGGTGAGGCCTGAGCCTTGGAATTTTACCTAGTAATTTCAATGTGCAGCCAACACTACTGATCCTAGAAAAATAATTACTTCTTGGTCATCTACTATGTGCCAGACACTGATTAGGAGTTTTACAGAGGCCCGGAATGGTAAGCACTGTTTCCTCCATGCCACGGATGGCATGTCCCATATCCCACAGGCCCCATGCCAGAGCAGGCATTTAACCCAGGCACCACCCATTCGGCTGTCAACCATAGCAATATCCTCACATCTGAGGACTTACTGACAAGCAGAGAAGCTCCAGGGAACCCAGGCTGAAGGAATGCAATGCTCCCCTTATGAAAAAGCAAAACAGGCTGAAATGGGAAGGAAACTGTGCCCAACAAGAGCACACATTTGTGAGTTGCTGCCACTTGCTCAGCTGGGAACCCACCCTCCCTGGAAAGGCCAGGTGCACCAGCCCACAGGCCAAGTGACACGCCACTGGACAGAGTGTCCAGCACCCCTGCATTGTCCCATCCAGAAAAGCCAGGCCAGCCAGGTGAAGGACTGCAGCCGGGTTTAATGGAACACTGATGAACGAGACGTACTTATTAGTAAACAATAATTACAGGAGAGCAGGTGCCCCAAGGGGAGCAGGTAACACAGGGGCCCCTTTTCCTAATGCCCTCCGTGCGCCAACCCTGTTTGAAATTAAAACATCCCTGCTGTCAGCATGAGCGTTTAAAGAGACCTGGATTTCTGTAATAGAAGCAGTAATTCTAAGGCCTGCTGTTAATTGAAGGCTTCATCATTTACAGGATGCTTTCACAGAGACGAATGCATTTAATTCTCAGAACAAGCCTGCCAGGCAAGGATTTTTCCTTATCTCATTTTCTAGATGAGGAAACTGAGGAAGCAGCAGGCCCAAGGTCACGACGCTGGTCCCTGAGTCATGGATCCGGAATTTGAACTCAGGCCTTCGGAGGCAAGGCTGGTGCCCTCTGCACTGCCCCACTGCTGCCCCCTAAACCATGCTAATAGCATTCGGTCAAAACCCCAGTCCCCCCAGAAAATGTGCCGTGCACTTTGGAATTCTCTTTGCTGCTAGTCATCAGAGCCTCTATCCCTCCCAGCCCACATCCTGTGTTCTGGCTGAACTCTTGGGAGACATTCTTATTGTTCCCAGTGCTTCCCTTTTCGGAGTCTGAAGGCAGCTATGAGCAACAGTTTGGCAGCCCAGAAGGAGACCAAGGCAGGCAAAATCTGAAAAGTTTACATATAATATAAGCATACACTCACAGAGACAGACAGACAGACAGACAGACACACACACACACACACGCACACACTGCATTTCAATAGCATCACATGTTCAGTGTAATGTTTTAAGTCACCCTCAAATTCTACGTGGAAGTCACGAACGAAAGAGATCATGAACACTTCAAATATGGCTACAGAGTTATAAGCGTCATCACCAACTCGTGGAAGATTAAGGAATCTGGGAACAAATTAGCCTGTTGTAGACAGTGACTTAAGGAGAAGTCTCAGGGAGGAGTCAGAGAAGCCAACAACTTTAAATCCTATAAAGTTTTTTAATCAAGTTACGCTATTATTTGAAATTGGCGGAACACCAATGGATTTAGTCCAAAGACATAATTTATGATTTTTTTTTTTTTTTTGGTTTTCTTTTTTAAGGGCATTAGGGTTTTAGTTCCTTTTTTCCTTCTTCTTGAGGCTTTTTTTTTTTTTTTTTGGCAATATGTCGCTTTCTTTTCTCAGATCTGTTTTCATCCAACATGTATAAAATGAAGCCAGTTCGAGGGAGCCCTATATCCCCCTTCTCCACATACCCCTACAAGAGCTCACTCTTCTGGCTGGGCGTTGTGGCTCATGCCTATAATTCCAGAACTTTGGGAGCTCTGGGAGGCTGAGGTGGGAGGATCGCTTGAGCCCAGGAGTTCAAGACTAGCCTGGACAGCATGGCAGAACCCCATCTATCCAAAACAGAACATAATTATCCAGGAGTGGCGGCGTGTGCCGAGAGTCACAGCTACTCAGGAGGCTGAAGTGGGAACATGGCTAGAGCCCGGGAGTTTGAGGCTGCAGTGAGCTACGATTGTACCACTGCACTCCAGCCTGGGCAACAGAGGGAAACCCAGTCTCAAAGAAAAGAAGGGAAAGGAAAAGGAGGGGAGGGGAGGGGAGGGAAGAGGAGGGGAAGTGGGGAGGAAGGAGGAAGGAAGGAAGGAGGAAGGATGGGAGGGAGCGAAGGAGGACGGGAGGGAGAGAAGGAGCTCTCTCCTTGATTAAACTAGCCAGCCTTGTAGCCATAAGCAACATAGCATAATTTTGTGCAAATGGCTTTCTACTCCCACTGGTTCTCCCTAACCCTTCAGTTATTCCCTTGCAGAGAAAGAGAGCGGAGTGAATGCCAAATCACCCTAAAACTTTCCTCTCCTAGTGGCCCCCCTCTATTCTAAGTTCCCCCAAAAGCCTTCCTCTCAGGAGTTTTGTCCCGAGGAGCCTCTCAGCTCCAGGAGGCTGTGGGCCCCTCCTGGCCTGTCTCTACGTCCCCAAGGCCTCTCCAAAGGCCGCTCTCCCTGCTCTCCCTTGCTTCCTTCCCAGGGAGCCCCCATGAGGCTTCGGTGCCCTGGGAGTGCACACATACATGCAACTCCCCTCCCACAGGCCCTGAGAAACCCTGCAGATCAAAGAGCCCAGCAGCAGAGCCAGGTGTCCGTCCTCCTCCACAGGCCACGATTAATCAGGCCGCCTGACTCACAAGGAGATCAAACCCGGCACCCCGCCAGCTGTTGGTGAACGCTGGCCTTCAAGTTGCCCTCATTAAATTTCCTTTCCCTCTTGCTCTCCCTGCTGACTCCCGTCCCGTGACCATCTTGCTCTTGGATCTTCCTCTGTGCTCTTCTCTCCCCCCATCCCCGCCCCAGGCCTTGCAGTTTCTGTTTTCCTCCATTTCCTTTCTTTGCCCTGCGTTTTTCTTGTTCTACTCACACCCTGTCCCCCACCTACCAGGTCTCTGTCTTCCATTCATTTAAAACTCCAAAGCCCCCAGACCCCATGCCTGGAGAGTCCCTCCTGGACATCCTATTTGGCCTATAAAACTTCCAACAAGGAAGCAGCCTGGGCTGTCGGTGCCAGGCTGCAGGGGTGCCCAGCCACCGGGGTATTGAGGAGGGGACATCAGGCCAAGGAGGAGTCCACCAATGCTGAGCTGAATTCTCACCTAACCCTCTTTGCAGTGCCTCAGGCCTCCACAGCAGCACCTCCCACCACACACACACACACACACACACACACACACACACACACACACCCCATTTCCAGACTGCTATTCACTTCTTGTTTTCAAAAGACGTCTAAGCCCTCTCCGAGGGAGCTTCTCAGTGCAGCCTCTGATTACTGGTCAGCTATCCGGTCCTCACCCCACCTGTCCAGTTTGCAAACCTCACCGGAAGAACAGGTTTCACCTAGAACAAGAAACACAGTCACCTAGAAGCTGGAAAAACGAGCGAAGATCCTTTCTATTCCTCCCTTCAATGCCCGGAAAGAGGAAGGGTGGGAGCATTGGATCCTGACTTCAACTCTGCTGATGTGTTGTGAATATTTACTCCAGTTGTCTAAGGATTATTTTTATACACTTTTTCTTGCAACAAACACTGGCAAAAAAATTTGTTTTTTAAATAAAAAAGCAAATATAGGCTGTACAGGCTGCGGGGTACTGTCCTCTCTTTCTCAGCCTCACTATATATACATCTATGGATTTTTTAACTTGTTTTTCATTTCAGCGGTTCTTAAAGCACACAGGCGTGAGAAAACACAGATGGGTTGGAGCCGACTCTGCTGTAACTGCGCACAGAAGACATCACACCATGTTCAAGATTTTCAGAAGTCTTGGAAGACCTTGAGATGCAGAGAGGTTTTTTGGTTTCGGTTTGGGGTGCTTTTTTCTCCCCTTTCCTCCTTACATCGTTGGAATTCACTGCTTGTTTCCTCTCTTCGTTCTATTTCTATATCCCTGGCAGCACCTGCTGCTGATGGGAATGCAGGATCCCTTGGCCTCGGTGACGGGGTCACTGGGGCTGCCCCGGGCTTGACCCCACCTCTACCTGTGCCTGTTTCCCCAGCTGCAGGGAGGCGAGCCGGGCAGGAGGAGAAGCCATCCATCAACCTGCAGCAGCCTGGGCCCGAGTGAGGGCGGGAAGGGTCAGGGCTGGTGCGTACTTGAGCAGGTTGGAGAGGAGGAGGAGGAGGAGGTTACAGATTGTTGAGATATCAGCGCTGGGCTTGATGGATGGCGCAGAAGGAGGAACAAGACGCCTGTCCTCCCAGCCTCCTCTGGCACCAGGACAGAGCCCACACTCTTGGTCTCCGCCGACTTCTTCCCACCCCCACCACCCCGACACACACCCGCCCCCTCCTCCCCAGCTTGCTTTTTCTTGCCAGCTCACAGCCCATCCGTCAAGCCCTGCCCTGAAGCTGACCTTTTGCAGAGAGCAGCCAGCCTAAGAGAACCACCTCTTGCTGAAAACTCTCAGCAAGGGGTTTTATGAACACAGGCAGGCCGGACATGGGCGCCACAGCCACTCCCCTGCCCCTCTGCCTGCTTCCTCACCCGGGAGTGCTGTCAGCCCTGAGCAAGAAGAAAAAGGTGAGGGTGTGCCTGGATTTCTTCAGCAATGCTCCTATTTCTCTCTCCAGGCCCCAGACACACTTCTGGCCCAGGTAGACCTTGCCAGGTCCAACAGTTCCCTGGGAGCTGTGGGTGCTTGTCTCACTCTGAAACTCACCCATCTACACAGCCTTACCTTAGCCTCTGCATCACCTGCCCTCTTAAAAGTAGTGATGGGAACTTCAGGGAAGGCACTGTGGCCTCCTCTGGAGAAAAGCTCAAGTTGAAAAGGTGCAGAGAAGGCTCACTGGCAGCATGAGCTGAGACGGGGAGAAGTGCTCTGAGCTTGGGCAGCAGGTAGACTCAAGGCTGGGCAGTTTCTGGCCGGCTGGGGAATCTGTTCCTCTCGCTGGGGCTCCAGTTTTGGAGACCACACAGGTTGCCAGTCACACCACTGCAACAGCACAATAGACCAGAGAGTGGGGACATGTTGGGGCAAACAGTGATGGAAGATGTTTAGTAGAATTACCATTAGGCCTCAAGTTAATGAATCACAACTGCAAGAAATCATGATAATCCAGCAGGCATTAGTGACAGATTAGCTTCAAAGCTGCCATAAAAGTGCCATAATGCTTACCTAACGGCATGATTAATTCTCCCAGTACATAATGGCTTTATGGGGGAACCAGGCACCGACAGAGGCTTGATGGAAAGCCATGCCGAGATCCTGGAGAGCCAGGGGTGTTCCCACCCTGCCCGGCCCATGTGGCTTCCGCTCCATCTGCCCGGAGGCGACTTCAGCCACTGCTTTGCAGTAGACAAAGCAGAGGCTTGGACTCAGCCCAGAGCCATCTCCCTAGAAGCCCCTACAGTCTCTCCAATGCTGTTCCCCTCACCAAGTGGCAGTTATCCTAAGACGACACCCCAGTCCCCAAGATGGGCCCCTCCTGTGACTAGCACTGGGGCCTGGAGGGCCCCACCCCAAGTCCCCTGATCAAAGGACCCAGCATGAAGAATCCGGGAAAGACTGCTGCCCTGGGAACTCGCCATGACTCTGTCCCTCACTAGCTGTGTGACCTGGCAAGTCATTTGACCTCTCTGGGCTCAGGCAGCCAGGCTCAGAGCGTCCACGCTTCACCACGAGACCACCTCCCTGTCACGATGCCTACTTATTAGTTACGAACTTTTGTTCCAAGCATGATCCAAATCCCCTTAGATATTATTTCATCTACCGCCCATAACAATCGCATGATATAGTTAACCCTGTTAACCTCACTTTACAGATAGGGAAACCGAGGCTTGGCAAGTGAGGTAGCTAGCCCACAGTCCAACTAGGGATAGATATGGAACCAGGCAGTATTCCCTAGTTCCTTGCTTCTCTATCAACCCCCTTCAGCCCTAATACCACCAGTTTAACCTCAAGGGAAAAGCAGCTGCTTGTGAAACACCGAACCTCATCTTTTATGAACAAGGATTGGCACTACTCAATTCCCTGCCCCTTCCCCTTGGCAGTGGAGAACCCGTGAGCTGGCTGCAGGAGATACGGATTCTCCTGCTCCTGTTGATCTTGACCCTGTGGTTCCCATAGTGTTACCTGGACACTTAACCATTCCAGGTTTCTGTTCCAGCTTCTCTCATAGAAAAGGGGAATAATGCTAATAGTAATAGTACTGTGCCTGCCTGGCAACAGGAAGCAGAGCCTCTGGGCCCCTGGAGGCTCAGATCTACCAGTGCCCAACTCTCACCAGAGCCAGGGCCACTTTGCTGAGTCGTCCCCAGACTCTACTTCAGAGGCTGCCACTGTGATCCTCCCATCATGCCATAAAATGGAGGCAATTAGCACGGAGCCCAGGTCCAAAGGGAATTCTCAGAACCATGTTCATCTTCATAATGTGGAAGAAAAACCTCCAGGAGGCCCACGTCACTGCTGCAGCAGGCTGGCTGCTTCTGGTCTGACTAACTAGGGCTCCGTGAGACTTATGCAGCTCCACTCCCATGGCCCTCCCCTCACCCACAACACTCAGGGGCACCCACCAGGCTGCCACCAAGAAGCCTGCAAAAAAGGACACTCCGTCCTCTCCTACCAAAGCATCAACAGGATCCACATTTTCCCAAGCTTTGTATTACTTTTATTTATTTTATTTTATTCTCCTTTATTGTATTTTATTTAGAGATAGGGTCTGTCTGTCGCCCAGGCTGGAGTGCCGTGGCACGATCATAGCTTACTGCAGCCTCCAACTCCTGGGCTCAAGCAATCCTCCTGCCTCAGCCTCCCAAGTAGCTGGGAGTGCAAGCACATGCCACTATGCCCCCTAATTTTTTTCATTTTTTTATAGAGCTGGGGTCTTGCTTGTTGTCCAGGCTGGTCTCAAAATCCTGGCCTCAACTGATCCTCTTGCCTGAGTCTCCCAAAGCTCTGGGATTACAGGTGTGACTCACACCTAGCCTCATGTTCCTTTTAAATTCCAGAATCAAAGGGCAAAGCATCACTCAGTCAGCAAGTACTTCCACAGGGCTCCATAAGGAAGACCAAGAAGATTCACGTTATCCCTTTGCAGCCCTGGGTCCCAAAGTGAACATCTGCCAGCACTGCTGATGGCAGTCGCATTGCTATTTCTGGGTGGGTTTTCTAAAGGCAACTATCTTTGTGATGGCCCATGCCCCTGTCAAAGTCCCATTCACTTGTTTGAGCTGACTGCCTGATATGTGTCAGGCTGACCCTGTCACCTTGGTTACAAAGCCATAAAATCCAGGGTTGGAAGAGACCTCAAAGAGGTTTTTTCTGCCCCCTCCCAAAATCTAACCCCATCCACTATGAACTCCTCTTGAGTCAAATATATAGTTCTTATTTCAACATGCTGTGCCCAGTGAAAGCTCAATAAATATTTATTGATGGTGGTGCCCATGATGAATTAACAGCCAAAGCTATAAAATTAAAGTTTCACACAAGGAGAAACCCCAGTGAGAAAGAAACTGCTACATAAAGTTTACTATTTTTCAAAATGACAAGTGTTCACACACACACACACACACACACACACACACACGGTGTGGCAGACAGAAGACCACCATTCTCTACCTCACCTATTCAAGGAATCGGGAAACAAGAAAGTCCTTCTCATAGACCATCCCCCATCCTGCCTCAGTGGAGGATATGCTCGGTTTCTCAGAGGCCAATCAGCCCAGCCTGTCCGGATGTGCTTGGCCCTGGACCCAGCATTTGCATTGCCTCCTTGCTGGAACCAAGAGCAAATGCAACAACACAAAAACAAAATGGCACTGTTGAAGGCTTTATCCAGTGTCCCAGACGGACTAATGTCAATGCAAGAATATATCCAATTCTGAGGATGCTAAAACTTCAAGAAGGACAGACAGCTTAAAGATAATATATACATAGAAAGAAAGGCTAGGGCTGGGCGCGGTGGCTTACGCCTGTAATCCCAGCACTTTGGGAGGCTGAGGCGGGCGGATCCCTGAAGTCAGAAGTTCAAGACCAGCCTGACCAATATGGTGAAACCCCGTCTTTAAAAAAAAAAAAATTTTAAATTTAAAAAAAGAAAGAAAGGCTAGGATGTGTAGCCATAAAGAAGACAAGAACTTTGAGACCTATTGAGCAGAGACCAGTCATCACTAATCAGACCTTGCAGCCCTTCCACTACCCCAATGTGTTTATAGGCATGAACATGCTGATTGCAGGTCTAAGAGCCTTCATCATTCTTTTCTAGAACCAACTGACAGAGCTAGCTTCTTTCTTTCTTTCTTCCTTTCTTTCTTTTGAGGCAGTGTTTCACTCTGACTGGAGTGTAGTGGCACAATCTCAGCTTGCTATAACCTCTGCCTACTGGGTTCAAACAATTCTCCTGCCTCAGCCTCCTGAGTAGCTGGGACTACAGGCACCTGCCACCACACCCACCTAATTTTTGTATTTTTTTAGTACAAAAATAGACAGGGTTTCACCAGGTTGGCCAGGCTGGTCTCGAACTCCTGAACTTGTGATCCACCAGCCTCAGCCTCCCAAAGTGCTGGGATTACAGGGGTGAGCCACTGCACTCAGCTGAGAACTAGCTTTTTTCTTGCCCTAGACTCCCTGGATTTCCTTGAACTGCAGCACGGAAGCACCAAAGCTCACTTAACCACCTTTCATGTTCCATCGCATGTGACTTGGCGGAAGCTCACGGGGACTGCTCAATCATGATCTTCTCATACCAAGCCAGAGAGCTGTCCGGACGTCAGGCAGAAGAGGGCCCTGCAACTCCTGATACCAAACCAGAGAGGACTGTTTACAAGCTGATCAGGTTCATGGGCTAAAGAAAAACCTCAGGCAACTTGGGAGGGGGAAAACAGAGAAGGCTTTGAAGGAATGGATTAGGCCAGCCTGGACGACATAGCAAGACTCTATCTCTACAAAAAATCTGAAAAAATTAGCCAGGCAGGGTGACAAGTAGGTGCCTGCAGTCCCAGCTACTCAGGAAGTCGAGGCAGGAGGATCGCTTGAGCCCAGGAGTTTGAGGCTGCAGTGAGCTGTGAGCTGTGCACTTTAGCCTGGGTGACAGAGCAAGACACTGTCTCAAAGAAAAGAAAAGAAAAGAAATGGATTCGAGTTTGTGCTAATCTTATAAAGTTAAGTGAAATCATGCCCCCAGATTCTCTCCCACCAGAGGGATCTGGTTGGAGCCTGGTTTTGCATTAGCCTAAAATGTCTGATGCAGCACCCAGCGGGGCTGGTGAGGGTTGGGTGGAGATAGAACAGACACAGAAAGGGAAAGCCCTTGAAAACCAAAGACAGAGTCTCAGGAGGACACTTCCACCCTGCCCTTTCCCAGGTCCGGCCTTTGGGCAATGTGCAAAAGATCCCCCAAGAGAGCTTCTGCCTGGAGCAGGTCAGGAGCTCCAGTGTGGCTGCCCTGGGGCTGTGCTGCCTCTCCCAGGCTTCTGGAACATTAGGCTATTCTCCCTTTTCCAGCTCTTGTTCCTTGTCCAGTCCTCACAAACCTCCTATTTGAAAACTATGCTAGTGGTTGACCAGGTAACCAGGAATTTAGGAGACAGAAAGAGAGGCTGCCCAAGATGTAATCCCAGCACTTTGAGCGGCTAAGATGGGAGGATCACTTGAGTCCAGGAGTTCGAGACCAGTCCGGGCAACATAGTGAGACCTCATCTGTACTAAAACTAAAGAGAATGAATAAATTAATTAACTGGGCATGGTGGCACACACCTGTAGCCCCAGCTATTCAGGAGGCTGAAGCAGGAGAATTGCTTGAGCCCAGGAGTCTGAGGCTGCAGTGAGCTACATTGCTGAGCAACAGAGTGAGATCTGCAAAAAATAAATAAATAAATAAATAAAGAGGAGAGGAGGAGAGGAGAGGAGAGGGAAGGGGAGGGGAGGGGAGGGGTGAGGCAGAGAGGTTGGGGGAGGGGGAATCTATGAAGCTATAGACAACAAACATCTCATGGCATCACCTGACCCTCAGCTCAGTAGAGTTCTTCCCACAGGAAGAAGCGTGTCCATGGACAGAAAGAGAACACCCACAATCCACTTGGCAACACTCACTGGGCCCCTCCCAGCCCAGGCCTGTCTTCCCCGGCTGCTGAAGGCGGCCTCATGATTCCGCTCTAATTTTTGGTGCGTGTTCCTGCCCAGATGGGGTGCCTGATCTTGTCATAGCCAGTGTTTGCTGCAGAAGGGGACCTGGTACACTTTTATAGGAACCCAGTGGTTCCCTGGGGCCAGACTCTAATGCTGTCCAGATGCAGAAAGACAGAAGGGCCATTCAAAAACAACTGAAATATCAACACACTTTGAAAGCGGTCTGTTAGCACTTGCCATAAGCACAATAAACAAAACAATGAAACCATCAGAAAGCACCGTGAGACAGTCCGGCTTTAGGAACTTGGCTTTGATGGCTTAGAAAAGCAAAGAAAGGGGGCAGAACCAGTTCCCACTTGGGCCGAGGCTTGTTTATTCTGCTTATCTGAAGTCAGAGCTAACAATCCTCATCTCGATGAAAGGACCTCGAGGTTTCTCCCTTGACACTGGCCCCTGTGCAGAGTGGTGCGGCCTTCTGCAAGTGGTCAGTTTCTGCATGTGACCCATAAAACACCCACTTTATAGCCCCACTCCCTTCTCTTGAAAGACCCTTGTTTCCTCTGTGTTCCCTCAACAGGTGAATGAGCTCAACAAACAAAAGCATCTGCTGGAGCCCTTACCTGGGTGGGCTGGTGGGAGGGAACCCTAAGGCAGGGTTCCAGTCGTCCCCTCCTCAGCAGTTAGCTGCTCCCTTAACCCCAGGTGAGTCTGAGCAGCCACCCAGGGGACTATTGGTTCTGCCCAAGGCCCCGCTGCTGAGACATCTGTCCTGCTTTGGAGGGAGAGACCGACCAGGAGAGAAATGTCACCCATCTGCCCGGCAGACACTGCACACCGACTTCCAATTTGAGTTTCGGAGCTGGGGCTGGGGCTGTCCCCTTGGGTGACATGAGGCCGCCTGCTCACCGCAGTCACTCAAGGTTATTTCCCGCTGTCTCCACAGCGCAGGCTTTGCTTCATTCCCGCAGTGGGTGCTGGCCAACTCATCTCTCAAAGTACCCTGCCAGTGATTTAAGTGAGCTTAGCTCGTTTGGGTGCATCCTCCTGTCTTTTGACTCTTAGTCAAGCAAAATAGGGGATTAACCAAACGGGTGTGGGTGGCTGCTGGGGGAGGCTGGAGGGCACCTCAAGTCCATGTGCCCCGACGGCCGATGGTGAGAGCCTGGGAGGCCCAGGACGTGGGCTCCAGTGCTCGGTGCTCTGCTGTGCTGTGCAACCACAGGTCCCTGTCACGTATCCCCTTGACCCCCGAAACACACACACAGTGGCCCTTAGTCTCCTAAGCCCCATGGTAGATGAGTCAGAAGACTCTACTTTGTTCTTCCTTCCTAATTGAGAAAGGTGGAATGAAACAGATGCCAGAACAAAGAACTAGAGCAGGAACTCTCCCGTCTCCGCTCCAGGCCTGAAGGCCGCAGTCTGGTTCACCATCACCTCTTCCTTCTCTGTGGAACTCGTGCAGTGCCCGCCAGTTCAGCCTGAATCCAGCCGTTTCCCTGGAACAGACTGTTACGGATTCAGCAACAATCAGAAAAATTTAATGTGGCCAATTGCCGCCCTTTCATTCCTTCCCACGTCTGAATCGGTGGGGATAACCTTGAGACCCAACTCCCAACTTCCCCAGACCCCTTTCAGTATTGTAAATGTCACTCCCAACACAAAAGGCCTACCCCCTCCACTCCTGTCAGTCCCTATGGGAACCAAAACAGCAAAGCCCAGAAGGCTTAGGCTCAGAAGCCTCCAGAGTGGCCACCTTTCCACCGATCAGCCTCCTGTGGCACAAACACATCCACAGAGTATGGATTTTTGGAGTGGGAAACCAGTGATTCAAATCCCATCTTTAGCCCACACTAACAGCCAACCACTCAACGGCTAATTCATCTATTGTTAGGACTAAAAGAGGTCACGTCCAGCCAGGACCAATGCACAGCCCAGCACAGTCCGGGCAATAAATATTAGCTGCTTTAGTCTCATCTCCCAATTTCAGCTGTCCATCAATCCACAGACAAGTATTTGTCAGATGCCAATTAAGGGCTCAACACAATGGGACTTCAAAGGATACAGATAAATAAGTCGAGATCACTGCCCTGGGGGAGCTCCCGGGATAACGGAGGAGATAAACAGATCTTTTGGAGAGAGGAAATGCTTTGGCACAGAGTAACATTCTTATGGGGACCACAGGGGCCTGTACTAGCTTAGAATCATCCCTAGCGTCCTGCTACTTCCTGACTAGGTGACCTGGGATCAGTTACCTAACCCCTCTCAGTCTTTGTTTCCTCATCTGTAAAATGAGGAAAGTAACAGCTATCTCATCAGGCTGTAGTAAGGATTACATTAAATTTAATTTAATAATTTAATTTAATAATTTGATTTAAGTTAACTTAACATTCAGAAGGGGACCTGGTACACTTTTATACACTTGACCTTATCTGCTGTGTAATCTCCTATGGGAAATGTGGATAATAATTGACCTATTAGCCGGGCTTGGTGGGGCACACCCATAGTCCCAGCTACCTCGGAGGCTGAGGTGGGAGGATCCCTTGAGCCCAGGAGGTCGAGGCTGCAGTGAGCCATGACTGTACTGCTGCTCTCTAGGCTGTGTGACAGAGTGAGACCCTATCTCAAAAAATAATAATAATAAAATAATTGACCTCCTAGCCAGGCGCAGTCGCTCACACCTGTCATCCCAGCACTTTGGGAGGCCAAGACGGGTGGATCACAAGGTCAGGAGTTCAAGACCAGCCTGGGCAGTACAGTGAAACCCTGTCTCTACTAAAAATACAAAAATTAGTTAGGTGTGGCGCCAGTTGCCTGTAGTCCCAGCTACTCAGAAGGCTGAGGCAGAAGAATCACTTGAACCCGGGAGGCGGAGGTTGCAGTGAGCAAAGATCACGCATCCAGCCTGGTGACAAAACAAGACTCTTTGTCAAAAAAAAAATATTGACCTCCTCTGAAGGGATGTTCTACACTTTAAATTTGTTAATTCATATAAAGCTATAATTACCCTCTAATATGCAGAGCCCTGAGGGAATGATTTTGGTATATTTTATGCATGGATACATTCCGAATAGAACAGGGCCTGGTACGTAGTAAATAATACTAGTTGACTGAAGGAACTGTTGAATGTCTTAGGGGAACAGAGCCATTCCAAGAAGGCTTCGTGGAGGAGGCAATGCAGAAAGGTGAACAGGAGTTATCCAAGCTGAGAAGATGGGCGGGGCTGCTGCAGAGGAAATAGCACAGGAGGGGCACCCAGCAGGAACCAGGACCAGGCACAGTGAAACAGGAAGCCTCAAGCAATCTAGCATTTGTAGAATAAAAAGTACAAGTCAGGTGGGAGCAGGAGGTAGAGCTTCTTTCCCAGATGGTCCAGTGGTTGATTTTCATCGGGCTAAACACTAGCACACCCAACACACACACCCAACACACACACTCAACACATACCCAACACACAACCCAACACACAAACCCAACACACACACCCAACACACATCCAACACACAAACCCAACACACACACCCAACACACATGCCCGACACACACCCAACACACACCCAATACACACACCCAACACACACCCAACACACACACCCAACACACACCCAACACACACACCCAACACACACCCAACACACAAAACCAACACACACACCCAACACACACATCCAACACACACCTAACACACACACCCAACACACACACCCAACACACACACCCAACACATACACCCAACACATACACCCAACACACACACCCAGGAGAAATTCCAGCATTTAGGAAAAAACAACTTCCATCAGCCCTCTTCTGAGAACTCTAAGTCACTGGATCTGATTCCAGAGAGCACCAGAAATAGCATTTCCCGTGAGCCCTTCGCCTCTGGGGAAGGTCTGATTACAGGGGACCCTAACCCATCTGTCTACGAGATTTCCAACCCACTAAGAGAACAAGGCAACCATGCCTGTGAACTCTGACCCCATCAATCCCAGCAGGAGCTGGGGAAGAATTTACATCTTCAAAGGTCCTGCTAAATGTTAGCCAACAGCCTCCTCCCAGCCCCCAGCCCTCACCTCTTCCCCCTCTGAGCCACCAGGGGTCAGGGACTAGGGTCACACCTGGCCATGCCTGGCTGGGCCCAGATTCCACCTAGCATCTCATCAGCAGAGCCATCCTGCTCCCTCCCTGCCACACCCCTTCCCCCCACATCCCCAACACCCACACTTGGACCTGGAGCTGGGAAGACATTGGCCACCAGGCCACTGTGTAAGGGGCCTTCAGACAGACAGGGGCTCAGGCCGCCCACACTGGAAAGAGTCCTGAGTCCTGGATGAGACCAGGGAGTGAGACAGAGCCCTTGACTAGGGTCAACTCCAGGGACTGCCCCATCAACAGGTTTCAGCAACCTCTCTCTGACCCCAGTAAGCTCCAGTTGTCCCTCTGATCTCCTGGAGGCAGGGAGACCTGTTAACTTTTACCAGACACCTTTGACGTGGGCACTAAGAAGAACCTGGGAGGGAGGTTTGCTCACATGTTGGAGTTGGGGCCAACAGTCAGCCTGACCAGCTCCAGCCAGCCCTGGAGCTCAGGCCACCATATCTGCCCCTTCTCATGGGCCACAGGAGATGTGAGGACAGGGCTCTGGGCCCAGCAAGCCAAAGAGGGAGCCCCGGCCCCCAGGATCACCTACACTGGCCACGGACTTGGGTCCCACCTCAGACTTCAATTTCCCCCTGGATGGCTCTCAGAACATAAGGGTCTCAGCTCCCAGCCCTGAGCAGGGGCTGCCCTGGTGATTTTGCAGGTGAGCATTTAAGAGCAGCCCCCTAAAAGCAAGGGCTTGCCATGGCAGAGACTCCAGCCCTGAGATCAGTGGCTCTGAGCTGCCACTGTTGACCTGCATCTGTGAGGGACCATTTCCCAGCTGGTGCTGGTGAAGGGGTCAAGGATGAGCCGGTGGTACCTCCAGGCGTGCCTCCTTGCCCTGCCTCTTCCATCCCGGTTCCAGCAAAGGTCCTCACAGCTCCTCCCTTCGGTGGACGGGGGGCCATTTGGCAGGTATAGTAGACCTAAAGGCTCAGGGGCTCTGCTAATCATGAGCTGTGTGGCTTGGGAAGATCACTCACCTTTTCTGTGCCTTAGTTTCCCCACTTGCAAAACAGACTGGGCAGAAGGTCTCCAAAATCCCTATAGTTCTACCTTCTCTGATCCCAAGGCTCTTCCACCCCCAACGCTCTTTAAAACTCTTCTGTTCCTACCACAGAACCTTGTAGCCATAGGAGATTACACAGCTGAAGCCCTTTATTTTAAAAATGAGATAGCTGGAGTCCAGAGACAGGAATGAGCTGGGTGACCGGGAGTGAGATGCCTCAGGGCAGAGCCAGGCCTGGGATCCAGGCTTCTTAGGGCTTGCTGTTTATGCCTGGCCAGCTCTAGGCTTGAAATCCCCCCGGAAGTCACCTCCTCAGGAGGTGCACACCAAATTAGTTCCCTGGCATCCAAGACCTACCCACCCACAGCCTGCCACCGGCCTGTGCTCTAACTGCCCCCAGGACCACTTCCCTCCCTAATTTGACTCACTAGCTGTTCCCAGCAAGTCCCAGGCTCCGTCTGGTCCCGACCTGCTGCTCGGGAAGGCCCTGCACAGATCACCCCACGCCCTCCCCTTGCCTGAAAGCTTCCTCCCTAGCTGTCTCCCTGCCCTCCTCCTGACCTCCTGCAGGCCCTGTGGCTGAGTCCTTCTTACTCCCTTCAGCTCTTCAGCCCAATCTTAAATGCACCCCACCTCCCTCCTTCTCTACACAGCCCATAGGCAGTGGGGTGCATTGGTTCAGAGCTGCCCACAGTGCCTGGCAGCCTGGGGTTGAACCCACCACTCACTAGCCACATGGCCTGGGGCGAGCTGCTGATTCCCTGGTGCCTCCATTTCTTCTTATGAAAAGGGCATCACAGGAGCTCCTAGCTCAGCCTGTCACTGTTAGGATGACCTCTGTCATACCCAATGACCTAAAACAGTGCCTGGCATGCAATGTGCTTGTGTGTCCGTCTATATGTGTGTTATGTTTCATGCATATCTATTTCCCAACTGGACTATAAGTTTCTCCATGTTAAATATAAAAGTGTATTTCAGGCCAGGCTTGGTGGCTCACACCTGCAACCTCAGCACTTTGGGAGGTCAAGGCAGGAAGGCTGCTTGAGCCCAGGAGTTCAAGATCAGACCAGCCTGATCAACATAGTGAAACCCCATCTCTACCAAAAAAAAAAAAAAAAGACGTTCTAATTAGCTAGCCAGGCATGCTAGCATACACCTGTAGTTCCAGGTACTCAGGAGGCCAAGGGGGACAGAACGGGACCCTGTCTCTAAAATATATACATAGACATAAAATAATAATGATGTACTTCTTGGTACCATCCAGAACTGTGGCGATGCAAGTGAAGGAGACATTCAAAACTGGATGGACAGTTCTATAAGAACCCTTGTGCTAGGGATGGCTCAACAGTGGGATGAGCTAGCTTGGGGTCGGAATGTCAGCCATCAGCACAGTTACAGGACTTAGGGATAGCACTGTCTCCCATCAGGAGATTCCCAGAGCCATGAAGATTCCCCTGAAAACCCTGAATGCCCCTTGCCATCTCCTGCCCCCAGCAGAACCTCTTACACTAATTCTGTTGCTCCACCTGTTCCGCTTGGTGCTCAGCCCCACCCCTTCCCACTCCCCACACCCCACGGACAAAAGGCTGTGGGTGATTGATGATGACAGTGACCTGTCACTGACCCTTCCAACCCGGTCCCCTGCTGCCCATGAGGCACTGGCCCTCAGCCTCCAGAGCTGTTTGAAATGCAGACTCCCACCCTATGGGGCTGCTGGTTTTCCTCCACGTGTGAAGTGGGATCTTTGATGTGTGCCCTTCTGGGGTCTCTCCAAAGGTCTGGGTCCTGAGATCACGGCCTACAGCAGCCTTTACCAGCCTTCCTTTATGTGGCTTAGGACATAATGCCTGATAGATCTGGGTTCCAATCCCAACTTTTGGGCACCTTTACCAATTCTGTGCTTCTCCCATCTCTGAACATCAGATTCCTTATTGTGAAGAAGAGACATAAGGTATAGCCCAGAGAATCACTGAAAGGTTTAACTTAGATAATATATAAAGCTTTGGGCACAAGGAGGACACATTGTAATCAATAAATGATGGCCATAGTAAACAGGAGGAGGAGGCCGAGGTGGAGGAAGAGGAAGAGAAGGGGGAGGAGGAGGAAAGGGAGGAGGAAGAGGAGGAGGAGATGGAGGAAGAAGAAGAGGAGATGGAGGAGGAAGAGGAGGAGGAGATGGAGGAAGAAGAGGAGATGGAAGAGGAGGAAATGGAGGAAGAAGAAGAAGAGGAGGAAGAGATGGAGGAGGAAGAGAAGGAGAAGGAATAGGAGGAGGAGGAGGAAAAAGAGGAGGGGAGGAGATAGAGGAGGAAGCGAATGCAGAGAGATGGAGATGGAGGAAGAGAGGGGGAGGCTGTTGTAATAACAGAAAGGCAGGCGGTTGTCTGTGAGGACTCACTTTGACTCCATTCCGTCCTTCTTCTTCCTGTCATACTAACCTCCTTGATCTTCCTTTCCCCAAAAGAGGAGCATGCCAAGTGTCTTCCTTTTGCATGTATGCACGCACGCACGCACACACACTCTCATACGCACACACACTCTCATGCACACACGCACATGCACACACACACACACACACACACACACACACACACACACACACACCATGCTACCAACAGCTTTTTATTTAACATTCTCCTTCCCAAAGCTTCTCTCACTCATTCTCTGGGACAAGCCCGCACCGTGAAGCTGTCTTTTTCATTTCTCAGCATCACTGGCCATTCCAGGTATCCACTGACGGGGCTCACGTCCCTTACAGCCAAGCTACCCAAGGCCTGATTTCCTCTTTACCCAAAAAAAAGAAAAAAAAAAAAAATCTGTTTCCACTAAACCACTGAGCATTCCATATGTCGTAATTTTAAAGCCACTTCTTTACTCATTTCTTCCATTTATTTGCCTAGTCCTCAATAAATATTTGATTGATGTGACTTCTTGGAACCAAACGTTGGTGTCCAGCTGAAAGGGATGGAGCCCTCTGGACTTGGAAGTTCAGCTGAGGCTGAGGCCGGCCGCCATTTTGAAATGAACCGCAGACCATGAGCACGCTCCGCTGGGCCTGTCCCCTGTGATCTTAAACAGATTTCCGTGAAATGTGACCCGTGAATAGCAGATATCTGGAGAGGTGACGGCAGAGAGCTCTGAAGCCAATGAAACCAATAGAGCCACTGAAGGCACCTGGTACCTATGCCTGGGGGAGGGAATCAGGGGAGAGAATGAGAAACACACCAGCTCCTCATTCCCCAGAGGCCACTTTTTTACCACTGTTTTACAGTGGGTAAAACAGCCCATTATTAGAGCGGGTAGGTGGCTGGGGGAAACAGGAAAGTAGAATCATGTTTGCATTTGAGAGGAAAGGTTTGGCCTACCACAGAGTCCCAGCCCCATGGCCATGCACGCCCTCTCCACCAACTCTCTCTCTCTCTAATCTCTCTCTCCCTCCAGATGTACCTCTCTTTCTTCCTCTCTCTCTCTCTTTCTACTCTCGTCTTCTCTCTGTTGACCTACTTCTGAGTTCCAGCCCAGCCCCACAAGCCCTACATTCTCTTTTTCTCTTCCCTCCTCCTCCTTCTCCCCTCTCTCGCTCTTTCTCTCACTCTTAAACCTTGCTGATGGAGGCTTCAATGACATGAGAAACCAGACTTTTTAGACTCTTCATGGTAAGGGAATGAGGAGGGACAGATGAGAGCCCAGGATAAAAGAACATTGCAAGGCTAGAATGAGATAACCCCATTAAAGAATGTCCATAACCATCTGTGAGAAACACCTTCTCCTGGAAAGGCAACGGTGAAGGAAGAGATTTTTTCAGGCCTCAATTCCAGGAAGCTCACGGGACAAAGAGATCTTCCCTGAAAGAACCCCAGAGTTGCAACTGCGTGTCTACTCTCTGTCCCCACATCCCAGGATGTTCAGCGCAGGGACGATGGGGCCGTGATGGGGAGAGGGCCTGGCAGTGAGGAGCTGTAGGAACTGAAGTATAGAGAGACCCCAAGCAGAAGGACTCATCTGCTCCCCCTTGAGCAAAATGAACCCAGGAGGGAGGAGGAAGAGGGTGGGGAGCGCTTTCCAAGCTGAAGGAGTCACTGAGTTAAATTACAGAGGTCTGGGAGGAATGATTAACAGTTCTCATGGTTTTCTGCTTCACAGCCATTACTCACTCTAAACCTGAGGCTTCTCGGTTACATAGCCCAGCCAGGGCCGACCATTTTTTCCATTGACTGAAAACACATTCCGACTGAAAACAAACTTTGGATCCCCGAGGCTTGGCAGGCCCTGGGTCCTCCTCCATATTTAATCAACGGGAAGCTAAACACTTTCAATCTGTGATGGCTCATTTGGACGGGGTCTCGGGGCTTTTGCTTGGTGCCAGATATAATAACTCTCCTCTCTCTTTTCTAAGGCCTATTTTATAATTTTGCTGTTTTTCAATGTCAAGCCCGTCTTTTGAAGAATTTTTATTGGATTTCCTGCTAGACTTCAACGAGGATTTTTCTTGCTTTGGCAGAAATATCAAACAGAACAGGGGAAAAACTCAATCGTCATCTTGGAAAGTTGAGATGGTGTGTATGTGTGTGCAGGGGGCCGTCCTTTGCACACAAACAGGTTTCTAGAAGGCTGGAGCCCCAGTTGCCAGCTTCGAGACGCCCTCTAACTTCTGAGTCACGGGGTGAAAGTTGACATGGCAAGGCAGATGGATGTGGGAAGAGAGAGGAAGTTGGAACAGGATAAGGAGGAGAGAGGCGTGAGCGTGTGAGAGGGCTCAGGGCAGCTGGGAGTCTACTCTCGGCCCAGGACACAAACTCTGACACTGCCAGGCACAGCTAGGACACTGAAGGCCAGGGTGACAGTGCCCACTCAGGGGGCAGCGGGCAGACTCTTACCCAACAGGATGGCCCCCTTGGATCTGGCAAAACCCCAAGAAGGAGCAGGAAGGCCCCATCTCAGAGGCTGCCATTCTACTAGCATAGCCGCGGGCCGTGCGCCTGCTCAGGGCAATGCTGAGATCTTTAATTTTTCTTCACAGAGATTATTCCCCAGAGGAAGCAGCTTGCCAGTGAGTGACAGCTTTTGTTTGCTCATGTTTTCCTCTCCTCCCAGAGTCAACTTTCAGAATATACCAGGATGTTCCCTCTCACTTGACTTTCTTTTCTTTTTTTTTTTTAAATTGGAGGACAGGGGAGGCTCCACAGCATATTATCCAAAGGCGAGAGAAGTGGTCCTTTGTCCAATAGCGAGAGAGGGGAGAGAGGAGCCCTGGTCTTCTCTTCCTGTGTTTTACGTTTTTACGTTTCGTGCTGAGATGTTACAACTGCACTGCATACCTCCTCGGCTGCTGCTGCTTTCACAATGCACAGAACATGTTCTCATGTCATCTCATCTTCCTCTCCCCACACCACCCTTCTACAGGGCGATATTGGTTTGGGAATTGCCATTTTAGAAGGGAGCACACAAGACTCAGATCAAGGGACCAGCTCAAGTCTCATGGGAAGTAGACAAACCAAAGTCTGAACCAAAGTGAGTGCTTTTTCTACCAGGATACAAAAGGGAACGTTGCAGGGAGCTGCCTGCCCCGTGAGTGAGTCCTCTCCCCGTGTGGGGCTGAGTGCTCAGTGTAGATTCCCAGGGGGCAGAACACACCGAGGGTTGTATGGCAATTCTTTTTTTGTTTTAATTGCATTTTAGGTTTTGGGGTACATGTGAAGAACATGCAAGATTGTTGCATAGGTACACACATGGCAGTGTGATTTGCTGCCTTCCTCCCCATCACCTATATCTGGCATTTCTCCCCATGTTATCTCTCCCCAACTCCCCATCCCCCACTGACCTTCCCCTATTTCCCCTCAACAGACCCCAGTGTGTGATGCTCCCCTCCCTGTGTCCATGTGTTCTCATTGTTCAACACCCGCCTGTGAGTGAGAACATGTGGTGTTTGATCTTCTGCTCTTCTGTCAGTTTGCTGAGAATGGTTTCCAGGTTCATCCATGACCCTACAAAGGACACAAACTCACCGTTTTTGATGGCTGCATAATATTTCATGGTGTATATGTGTGTATGGTGATTCTTACCACCTCCACCAACTGCAGAGCAACGTCTCTGCAGGCCAGACTACGAGACCAGGCGTCCAAAGCATCTAAGCCCCTGCCCCCCACTCCTTCCACTTCCTGTGGTAAAAAGACTCAATCCACAAAAGTTCTATGGAATATCCACTCAGGGCTAGAATAATGAGGGATTCAGTACATGGAAAAGATACTGTCCCTGCTCTTGAGGAGTTTATAGTCCAGAGGAGACAAGGTAAGCAGAGAACCCTAGATTATTACAACTACTAAGAACCTTGGAGATCAGCCCTCTAAACTCCATATTTAGCAGTAAAGACATGGGACAGTTCAGGGAACCAAGGAAAGGATGGAAGAAGCAATAGGAAACAGTGCTGTGTTTCAGGCTGAAGAGTGCAGTGCAGCAGCTGACGTGGTGGCTCACAGCACCGACGGAGGCCAAGGTGGGAGGATCATTTGAGACCAGAAGTTTGAGACCAGCCTGGGCAGCAAAAGGAGACTGTGTTTCTACCAAAAAAAAAAAAGCATTTTTTAAAAAAATTTGTCAGGTGTGGTGGTGCCCACCTGTATTCCCAGCTACTCAGGAGGCTGAGGGCTGGAGGATCACTTGAGCCCAGGAGGTCGAGACTACAGTGAGCTGTGATCATGCCACTACACTCCAGCCTGGGCTACAAAAGGAAACCCTGTCTCAAAAGAAAAAAAAAAAAAAAGAGTATGGTCTGCAAGCTGCTCAGAGAATGCAAATTGGTCCAAACACATTCTAGGAGAACATAAAATTTGGTCTCCATCCTGAACCATATGTAGCACTGGATAGACGGACAGAAAGACAAGCGTCATAAAAGCAGAAGGGTGAGGGCAAACTGGAGTCTAGCGTGTTTGCGGGACAGTGAGGGGCTGGAGTTGAGAGGCAGGGAGGGGAGGAAAAAAGCCAAGGCAGAAAATGTGAATGAAGCCAGACCCTGTAGGATCTGCAGCGGTCCGGAGGAACATGCATGCAAAGCCAGAGAGAAGATGCTTGAAGGTCAGGGTTTCAGGGCTTGCTGACCACTGAAACCCTGGTACTGTAAATCTCTAAGCTCCAGACCATTTCCTCCACAGTCACACCTACCAACCCATCTAAATTGACACCTCAGAAGGCTGGGGGCGCACAGAGGTCCCACTGCACGCTATGCTCTGGGTCTGGATTAAACAGTGCTGCTACGGGGTTCACCCAGCCCAGCACATTCAGGTCATCCCGCCTCCCACCCACCGCCCACCCTTCTCTCATTCCTGCATCCTCCACCTCCCTGTTTCCATAAGCTCCCCAACCCCAGCCCCTCCTCCCTGGCTCTCAGGGGATCCCAGGCAAGGACTGGTTTGGCCAAGCTGGAAGAGCAAAGAGTGAAAAAGCCAGGGAGGAGGAGGCTGCTTTGGGGTCAGTAGGAGCTCACACAGCAGACTAGGACATGAGAGAGGATCCCCTCTCCACAGGACAGTGGAGAACGGGCATCTAGGGCCAAATCTCTCCAGCCCACGGGGACCCTAAGGCATGAAAGCCGGAAAGAGGACTCCGCTGTGTCCCTGGCCTTCCGCTGCTCCCCTGTGGCTGGAACATCTCCATCAACTGTTGCTGTTTTTACCTTTTGCCTCACTTTACCCATTTTAGCCTAAAAACAAGAATGTCTGTCCTCTTCCTTCTTAACCGAGACTGGGATGAAGACAAGTCAGACCCATGGTTTCAGGGACCAGTCATGGCGGCTGTTGCAGCTAAAACTGACAATGACCGTGGTGCTCTCATCACTCCTCTGCCTCCAAAAACAAAGCCTGTCTGCGTTCACAAACAGCCCTTTGTTCTCCCAACAGCTCCAACCGGAAGGAGAAGCACGTCCTCCTGGGAGTTACATCAGCAGCCCCGCCTTCCATCTTCCTCCTCTAAAGAAACGCTCCTGCCACCCGAGCATCAAGGCCTCACTCAGGCTCCTAAAGCTCAAGATGCTCCTCCTCACTTACTTCCCTCAAGGAAGAAAGACCAGCCCATCCACCCTCATTTCCTACCCTAGGTCACCTCAAATGAAGCGTGCCCACCCAACCAGCCACTGCCATGAATCTCTCTCTCTGCCCTGCTTTTACATTCTCCTCAAGGTTTTCAGTCCCCTAGAGGGGCTCCCTTCCCTTTTTTCTTTCCCCATCTTTCTTTTTTCCTTCTTCCAGCCCCCTTTTTCACCTGCCTCCTCTGCCATTTGAGGTTAAGAAGCATGCTAAGGTGCTCCATAAATTACTTGGCAAGAGTAGATGACAAAAACAAAATATAATTCAGATTAAAGTCACCCTCCCGCTGAAATGATAGTTTATTAAATAAATGGCGATGCTGCCTATCAACCTTGCTGGCAACTGGTCCTCTCATATTCATCTTTCTAGGGGTGATTTAGGATCCACCTGGGTCCTCTGAGAAGATTCTCCCATCATTTCCTTCCCATCTCTCTGGATCATGCTGCTGGGCTTGGCGCGGTTGACAAATTCCCCAAGTAATCCCTCAAAACATTGGAGAAATGCTCCAAACGCTCCATTAAATTTATTTTCCATGCTTTAAGAGACCCAAAACTATGTCCAATAAATAAGTGTTCCCTGTGATTTACTGAAATGCTCCTCTGATTTAAAGTTATAGGGGGGAAAATATGGTGCCCTTGGGAGCGAAGGACCAGCCTTGCAAGTGAGACCAGATGTGAGATTTCTGCCCGGGGAGGGGAGGAGAGGGGAAAAAACAGCCCAAGTGGTGGAGGTTTGAAAGTGACAATGTCTGAACCCAGGTTCTCGGCTTTAACGTAAAAGGTCCCCAGTCGAACATTCTTTCTCACAAAATTTATTGTGGTTGTAGTTAGAGGGGGAACCATCAAAAGAGTAATTCTGGCCCTTGTTTTGCAGAGCTCTTTTGATAAATATGATACTTAGAAATATGCCTCCCACTAGACAGAAAAGCCATATAGTTAAAATGAAGTAATCTGTCAGTAAACTCGCTAGAATCAAAGCCAAAATGAAACCTGTAAAAGGAGAAGGGGGAGAAAAAAACTCCACTTAGCAACGTTTGAGTTAAGCAGGGGAGAAGGTAGAGATTAAAAATTGTCCTTTATTCAGATATTTTTATCTACGGAGTTAAAAGCGGAGATTTATTTTTAAATGGGGCTATTTATGTTCCAATCTCCAACAGATGGGTTTGTGTTCCTGCCTCGCTCATGCAGCTCAGGCTCAGCAAAAAAACAGCTTCTCTTCTGAGCTGAAACTTACCCAAAAGAAGGAGGAATAAAAACTTTGGGAAACAAATGTAACCCTTGGAGCCGCTTAGTAAACATTGGAACTGTTTACTATGGAGGCCCAGATGTGTCAAAACCAAGAAACAAACAGGAACCGGAAAAAGCAGATGTGAAGACTAGACATGTATACATATTAACCATATATTGCATATGTATGTGTGCACACGTGTCACTCACGTACTGATTCCCAAAGGGCTGGATAACTTCGGCCAAGAAAATTTCCACTGGGGAAGAGACATTGTCCATAGGTTATCCTACGGATGACGTCTCTAAAATAGTCCTATCTTAGGAGTCTTCTCTGAGTCCCTCTCCATGCGATCAATTACTTGTTTAGATCTTTCTCACGGTCCGTAACAGGACCTTTTACAGTAGCTCCACTGGTGACATTACCCTCAAATCATTTCTTGCACCAAAAGAAACCAAACTCCATGGCTGCATCAGCGATCAGGCCAGCCACTCTGAAAACAAATTCCCAAGGCTTCAAGAGCTGCCAAGCCATCCCAGAATAAAGCACCCCTCCTTACGAAGCAGCAGGCTCTGGTCTGGGCAGCTTCCACAAGGCCTCATCGCAGGAGAAGCCTCCCTGCTTCCCAGGGACTTCCCCATTCCTTTCCCCAAAACAATGCCCAAGGCTGTCAGCCTAGAGAAGGGGAAGTCCCCCTACCACCCCATCCCAGGATGGGAGGCAGGAAGACATTTACCCCACCTGCGGGACAAAAAGATTCAGACCCACAGTGTATAGACAGCCTCAGGCCAATTACAGTTTTCCAGTTCCTCCACTCCCTCCACTGGCATTTGTCCTAGCGTGCAATGTGCCTAAAATGAATAGGAGAAAGAGGATAACAGAGGGCTGTCAGGGAAGGGGTCTCAAATATCAGATGACCCCAATTCTGACGCTGGTTCTACCACAAAGTGTCGGTGTGACCTGAGACCAGTGGCTTCACCAACCGGAGCCTCAGTGTCTTCCATCTATGGAGAAGCATTGAACCAAATGACCTCCTGTTTCTCAGACTCCCAGTGATGGTCCTTTTCTCTTTTTCTCCCTCCCTCCCTCCACGGCACCCCTGCAGGTCTGGACAGAGCTGGAGGGTATGGGGTTGGAACGGCACCTGTGTTTACAACGATACAATCTGCAGTTTACTGTAATAAAATCATTTAATACATTCATAATTTTTTTGGCAAGGGGTTGTGTTTATGGTGAACAAGACAGAGAGGGAATGATTGACTAGGACTGATTAAAACGATACATCAAAAACGAAGGCGGGGGGACATGAAGAGCGCAAAGCCACAGGCAAATCCAATTTAAGTCTCAGGCTCAGTGTCTTTGTGGGAACAGCTTGGCCTGCGGATGAGCCAGCCCTGGGGGTGGGGGCCCCGGGCCAGGGTGGGAGCAATGGGGCACAGAATCTGGCAACTCAACCCAACAGAGTTTATCTTCCTGGGGCTGAGAAACAAGGAAATGGTTTTACAAGAACTCATTTCCTTGGTCCCCTATCTTCAAAAGGATTTAGGCGGGCTGGAGAATAAAGGAGCATGTGTGTGTCACACATACGTGCACATCCAGGTAGAATAATTTGAGCAAGACCTAGAGGGGCTTTCCGGAATCAAAACTATCTTTAAAGAAAAGACCTATCCTTCAAATAAAATATCTGAAACTCCACTGCTAGCAAGGATTAGTAAACATTTCTGACCTTGCAAACGCTGTCCTTCAATAACTGAGCACCTACGGCAGGCCAGGCACTGTGCTGGGGTGCGTTATAACAGATTGTTCACTCTACGAATAATGAGCAAGTCCAAACACTGCCCTAGGCCCCAGGGAGAAAAGAGTGAAAAAAGAATCCCCCTGACCCCATGGAACTGCTCTTGTGGGCATTTACGTCCTTGGGAATTAAGCACTATGTTTGCCCCTGGAAAAGCAGACTTCCGGTCAACAGTTGTTTATACAATAGTGTGATAAATGCTATAACCCAAAGATGTTCAAAGGATCAGGAACACCAAAAGGATGAATTCTGAGCCGGGTCTTTTTTTTTTTTTAATTATTCAACCTTTCTCACTCCCCAACCCCATAGTTCCATCATTCCACAGGACCCATGGTTTACCTCCCACATCTAAGTGAAAACATGAGGTATTTGTCTTTCTGTCTGAGTTGTTTTATGTAATGGTCCTCCAGTCCTATCCATTTTGCTGCAAAAGACCTGAACTCATTCTTTTTTATAGCTGGATACTACTCCACTGCGTACATACACCGTATTTCCTTTTTCCAGGCATCCACTGATGGACACTCGGGTTGATACAACACCCTTGCTATTGTGAATAGTGCTGAAATAAACATACACGTGCAGGTGTCTTTTTGATATACTGATTTCTTTTCCTTTGGGTGGAAACCCAGAAGTGGCATTGCTGAGTTGAATGGTAGCTCTATTTTTAGTTCTTTGAAAAATCTCCATAATATTTTCCATAGAGGTTGTACTAATTTATATTCCCACCAACAGTGTATAAGCATTCTTTTTTCTCCACATCCTCTCCAACATCTGTTTAGGGCTTTTTTTTTTATTTTGTTTTGTTTCGTTTTTTATCTTTTTCATAATCTGAGCTGGGGCTGGGCATGGTGGCTCACACCAGTAATCCCAGCACTTTGGGAGGTCAAGGCAGAAGGACTGTTTGAGGTCAGGAGTTCAAGACCAGCCTGAACAACATGGTGACACCCCATCTCTACAAAAACTAAAAAATTAGCTGGGTGTGGTGGCATGCACCTGTGTGGTCCCAGCTACCTGGGAGGCTGAGGAGGGAAGATCCATTGAGCCTGGGAGTTTGAGGCTACAGTGAGCTATGATCATAGTACTGCACCCCAACCTGGGCAACACAGCAAGCCTCTGTCTCAAAATAATAATCGTAATAATAATAATGTGAGCTTGATCTTAAAGGCTGAGAAAAATCAAACTTTCGCAGCCAGAATAGAACAGTACTCTGGACAGAGGTCACCACATTAGTGAAAGCATGGAGCTATGGAAGGGCTTCTCTTGGGAAGGGAGAGAATCCAAATGCCTAGGAACTTTGGTTAGGATGGTGTAGAAACAACTACTGGCCGTCAAAGATTCATGCTATGAATCATCTGCAGAGAACAAACCTGCAGAGTTGCAGGCAAAGGAGCTATGGAAGGAGCTGAAGGGAGCTATATGGAAGGTAGATCAGAGCAGCCACCACGATCTACCCACAGTGCCGCCAGGATTCATTCACTTAGTCTAAGTCACACCGCCTGGGAAGAGCTCCTGCAGGATTTCAGTTGATCCCCTTTCCTAGAGAAATCCAGTCCCAACTGTTATGACCGATACTCACCATCGCCCTCCTCTACCACCTATTCTAGATGACCTCAGCCCTGACTGGCACCTTTACCGATCTAGGTGGCTTACTTGGTGGGGTGACCCAAATCTATATCATTGAGGGGACTGAGCCCTGGTCACCACACCTTTCTCAGGATATGGCTGCTGTACTTGTCCATTTTCTATAAAAAATGGACAGAGGCATGCCATAAGACATCCCAGGACCAATCATATTCTTCTCTGGCCCCTGTCATGTGTCAGCAGCCCTAGTCTCCTGATCACTGGGGTCGATTGTACCTGATAGATGGGTGACATCTGTCCCAGGTTTCTCACCTCTTGGCATAAGGAGCCTGAGGTGGCCAGGCATTGGTCATAGCTAGAGCTGACTGGGATTGTTACCCAGTAGAAGCACTCCCCCTCTAAGAAGCAATACCTTTAGCCCTACCTGACATTGAGAAGAAGAAATTCCCCACATGGGTCCATGGGGATAGTGGTAAGCAGGGTCACTTTTACATTCAGCCTTTAGTTTTTGGTCCAATATATCCTACCTGTTGGAGATACTGCAGACCAGTCATTAATGTAGGGTGCATATTGCATCTGGGAGAAGATAGTTTATCTCCACAGGGCAGAATCTTCACTAGCTCCTCAGTTATGCCTTCAAAAAATGGTGATTCCAGCCAGGTGACTCACACCCGTAATCCCAGCACTTTGGGAGGCTGAGGCGGGAGGATAGCCTGAGGTCAGGAGTTCAAGACCAGCCTGGCCAACATGGTAAAACCCCATCTCTACTAAAAATACAAAAAATTAGATGGGCATGGTGGTGTACGCCTGTAATCCCAGCTATTTGGAAGGCTGAGACAGGAGAATAGCTTGAACCCAAGAGGCGGAGGTTGCAGTCAGCTGAGATCACACCATTGCACTCCAGCCTGGGCAACAGACCAAGGCTCTGACTCAAAAAAATGATTTGTAAAAAAAAAAAAAAGAAACAACTTTTTCTTCAAGTTTCCTGCAACTTCCACACATACTTCACTACATTCTTAAATAGAGGTGAAAAATTAAATTATGGAGCATTAATTACGGTTTGTCTTATAATCATGACTCCCAAGATGACTGAGCTATATGCTCCTGGAGTTCCTGTGTCAGCTTTTTATAATTTTTCTGTCTCCACCCTTGAGGCTGGTCACCTCTGACTGTGTCAGTGTGATCTGCCAATATCAGCCTTTAATTTGCTGTTTCTAAATGCAATGGGCTTGGAAACTAAATAGCCAGGCTTGCTGGAATTGTGTGTTAAGTAATCATAACTAGATTCAAGCAAGGGTCCCTTCCTTGAGAAATCTATGAAGCTTTAGTGCATGTATTCATTCCACAGTAATTCACCACACCCACACTATGTGTCACTAGGTGCCAGGGATACAGAAGGAAACAAAATAAACATAGAATCCCTTCCTTCATTGGGTTTACATTCTATTGGGATTAAGGAAAATCAGAAGCATTTATTTTACACATGCAAAGGCCATTTTTGCTCACTTACTAGTTCCCTACTGTGCTCCACAGGGATGAGATTGCTAGTTAGTTGAGTGCCCCACGGGTGATATGTTACTGCCCTACCAGCAGTAGATACACAGTTTCTGCAGTACTATTAATAACACAAAGCTGGCCGGGCGCAGTGCCTCACACCTGTAATCCCGGCACTTTGGGAGGCTGTGGATTGCCTTAGGTCAGAACTTCGAGACCAGCCTGACCAACATGGTGGAACCCCATCTCTACTAAAAATACAAAAACTAGCCAGTCGTGGTGGCTCACGCCTGTAGTCCCAGCTACTCGGGAGGCTGAGACAGGAGAATCACTTGAACCCGGGAGGCGGAGGTTGCAGAGCCAAGATTGTACCACTGCACTCCAGCCTGGGCAACAAGAGCGAAACTCCATCTCAAAAAAAAAAAAAAAAGAATAACACAAAGCTGATAGAGAGTTATTAGTTCTATAATTCCAACATATTGTGAATTAAATAGTATTACTGGGCTGGGCTGGGAACTTCACTACCATCTATACCCTGTTTCCACAGGCAAATGTATTCCAAGTTCAAACTGACTTTCAAATGAACTTTTGGAACAGAACTCACCTGTAAGTTCCAGACTGCCCGTACTTCCCTATAAAATGCAGCAAACAGCCAGGGCATAGTCCACCTAAGGGTTAGAAATCCAAATATTGGGATACAAGTTATTTCCCTGTTAACTCGCATGGATGCCTCAGGTGAGCCGATTCCCTCTGAATTTCAGTTCAGACCCTCATCTATTGGGTTTCACTGAGATTTTATTAAATAGACAGGAGTTGTGGTATTTTAAAAGTTCGAAGAACGTTATTTAAAAGAATCACTAAGTATTTCTCAAAGCCATGCATCAGTGAATGATATGAGTGAATGGGGAAACTTGCCTGACATTCCCCACACACCACAATTGATGCCCCAAAATGAAGAACATTTCCTGGAGGATTGCTTTCTCTTTTTCACTGTGGCTTCTGATTCAAACATTTGCAATAGAAATAGAATGAGTGTCCTCACTTCTGGTGATCCCAACAGAGAATCTGACCTTTGAAGGCACCCAAAAGGAAGAAGTCTTTTAGGGGTCAGGCTCCGTGGCTCACACCTGTGATCCCAGCACTTTAGGAGGCCAAGGCATATGAATCACCTGAGGTCCGGAATTCAAAACCAGCCTGGCCAACATGGTGAAACCCCATCTCTACTAAAAATACAAAAATTAGCCAGGCGGGATGGTGGGTGCCTGTAATCCCAGCTACTTGGGAGGCTGAAGCGTTAGAATCACTTGAATCGGAGGTTGCAGTGAGCCAAGATCACTCCACTGCACTCCATCCTGGGCAACAGAGACTCTGTCTCAAAAAAAAGAAGAAAGAGCGTTTTACAGGAGTCAACCTGACAGATTATCAAGGCTGGGAATGGGAGGGAAATGGCTGAGCAGCATGCACTTGTTTCATTTTTTTAAAAGGAAGCAAATGTGATGATTAAGAAGAAAATCAAACCAAGAAACGAACTTCACAAATAATCACTCCCTTCCTCCCCAGGGCCGGCATCAATTTCACTCTATAGCTGTAGAAAAGACCCTTCTCCTGACTTCCAGGGGGTGGTGAAGGAGGCAGTACTTGTGTGCTTTTATGACAGGTGCTGCCCAGTCCTCCAGATCCGAATCTCAAGTTCACATTGTGCTAGGGATGGCCTTTCTCCCACTGCCCTCTTCTTCAGCCCAGCCCCTGCCTCTCACCCCTGCCTGCCTTTCTCAGAAGAAGGATGGCTTCAGGGAAAGCAGGCACCCCAAGGTCTTTCTTTGTGTAGACAACATTAATGGGCAACTCAGAGAAGAAACTCCAGGAGACCTACGGAGCTGTCACCACGTGCACAGGGAGGGAAGATTTATGTTGAGGACCAGGATGAGAACATACCCATGAATTATCCTTCACGCCAAGGTAAATTGGATGGAGAAAAATATGTGTCAAGGAGGCAGAGACTGGGCTTGGCCGCGATCCTCATAACACCTGGAGAAAGAGTCTCTCCCTTAAATTCGCATAACTACAAAACTATGCAAAGCCAATGACTCTTCCAGACTTTCTTGAATAAGTATAACTAGCATGGGTTGAGTACTTCTTGTGCTAAGTATCTTGCATTAACCTTCCAAAACTCTGTAAAGATCAGTATTAAACTCTCCCCATGTCAGAGAGGAGTAAACTGGGGCACAAAGATGGTAAGTAACTTGTCCAAGGTCACATAGCTAGGAGTGTGTGATCTGGCTCTGGTTTAAAGTGAGTATTTAACATAGAAGAGCTCATTTCATCTCAATTACAACCCAATAAAGCGTCTACCATTATTACATTTTACAGATGTTAATAGCTAATGCTTCCCCTCTCCCCTTAGAAAAGGACACATCCATACTGCCCCAGTCACATTTGCCAGCATTCAAGAGCAAGACTACCGCGACTTTTATAAAGAAGAAACTTGGTCTTCACAGTCATGCCAAAAAGACTCAATACGTTATGTGGGGTCTCAGCAGCCTCTAAGAGGAACAGGAACCAGGGAACGCAAGTGCTGTAGATACTTTTTGTTTTTAAACTTTTCGGGGGTAACCACTGTGAAACTTGTGGTGTATTTCCTTCCGTCTTTCACTATGCATCTATAAATAGATCAGATTTGTGGAGCTATGCTTTTATATTCTGTCTTATTCACTTAACATCATCTCACGACCATTTTCCTCTTTCTGGGAGAAAACAGGATGTGGTGGTTAAGACCACAGGCTAAACCATCAGAAAGCCTAGGTTCAAATTTTGGCTCTGACATTTTTGTGACCTATCAGTTTACTGGGACTCAGTGCTTTTTTTTTTTTTAACTTTTTTCAACCTTATTAAGGTATGATTGACAAATTTGATTGGTATAACAGCATCAAAATCATTTAAAATGATAAATAAAGAAAAAGAACCAAACCTACTGCCTTTCTTATGTGAACTATATATCAAGCTAACCAAAGAGTTGGTGAAGAAAGCACTTCTTTTTTTCTTGTAAACTTTTAAGTTCATGGGCCAGTTTGCCATATAAGTAAACTTCATGTCATGAGGGTTTGGTGTACAGATTATTTTGTCCCACTTTTGATAAACACAGCACGCGATAGGTAGTTTTTTTTGATACTCTTGTCAGAGCCGTTTGAACCAGAGCACCTCCATCTTGAATAGAGACTGGGTAAAATGAGGCTGAGACCTACCGGGCTGCATTCCCAGGAAGCTAAGCATTATAATTCAGAGAATGAGACAGGAGGTCAGCACAAGATACAGGTCATAAAGACGTTGCTGATAAAAACAGAATGCAGTAAAGAAGCCGGACAAAACCATCAAAACCAAGATGGCGACAAGAGTGACCTCTGGTCGTCCTCACTGCTCATTATACATTAATCATAATGCATTTGCATGCTAAGAGACATTCCCACCAGTGCCACAGCAGTGCACAGATGCCATGGCAACATCAGAAAGTTATCCTATGTGGGCTGGGTGCGGTGGCTCACGCCTGTAGTCCCAGCATTTTGGGAGGCTGAGACAGGCAGATCACCTGAGGGCAGGAGTCCAAAATCAGCCTGGCTAACATGGTGAAACCTCGTTTCTACTAAAAATAGAAAAAATTAGCCAGGCATGGTAGTATATGCCTGTAATCCCAGCTACTAGGGAGGCTGAGGCAGGAAATCACTTGAACCCAGGAGGTAGAGGTTGCAGTGAGCTGAGATAGGCAACAAGAGTAAAACTCCATCTCAAAAAGAAGAAGGAAAGAAATAGAGAAAGAGAGAGAGAGGGAGGGAGGGAGGGAGAGAAGGAAGGAAGGAAGGAAGGAAGGAAGGAAGGAAGGAAGGAAGGAAGGAAGGAA
>NW_022436961.1:6264677-6268216 GCF_009761245.1 Sapajus apella | reverse complement strand
GAAGGAAGGAAGGAAGGAAGGAAGGAAGGAAGGAAGGAAGGAAGGAAAAAGAAAGAAAGAAAGAAGAAGAAAAGAAAGGAAAAAGAAAGAAAGAAAGAAAGAAAGAAAGAAAGAAAGAAAGAAAGAAAGAAAGAAAGAAGAAAGAAAGAAAGAAAGAAAGAAAGAAAGAAAGAAAGAAAGAAAGAAAGAAAGAAAGAAAGAAAAAGAAAAGAAAGATGGAAGGAAGGAAGAAGAAGGAAGGAAGGAAGGAAGGAAGGAAGGAAGGGACTCTGTGTGGTCTAAAAAGGGGAGGAACCCTCAGTTCTGGGAATTGCCCACCCTTTCCTTTCCCAAAATACTCATGAATAATCCACCCTTTGTTTAGCATACTATAAAACTGGGCACCCAGCAGCCCTGGGGCCGCTCTGCCTATGCAGTAGCCATTCTTTCCTTTCTTTTCTTCCTTAATAAACTTGCTTTCACTTTACTCTATGGATTCACCTCAAATTATTTCTTGTGCAGATCAAAGAACTCTCTTGGGGTTTGGATTGAAACCCCTTTCCAGTAACATCTCTCTCCCTCTTCCCACCCCACTTATTTTTTTTATTTGTTTTTAAAGATTTAGGGGTACAGCCAGGCGCGGTGTCTCATGCCTGTAATCCCAGGACTTTGGGAGGCCGAGGCGGGTGGATCACGAGGTCAGGAGATCGAGACCATCCTGGCTAACATGGTGAAACCCTGTCTCTACTAAAAATACAAAACATTAGCTGGGCATGGTGGCTGGCGCCTGTAGTCCCAGCTACTCAGAGGCCGAGGCAGGAGAATCACTTGGACCCGGGAGGCAGAGGTTGCAGTGAGCCGAGATTGTGCCACTGCACTCCAGCCTGGGCAACAGAGTAAGTCTTCATCTCAAAAAAAAAAAAAAAAAAAAATGATTTAGGGGTACAAGCGTAGATTTCTTGTGTGTATATTTTGCACAGTGGTGGTGCCTAAGCTTATAGTGTACTCGTCACCCAAACAGGGAACATTGTACCCCATAGGTGATTTTCAACCCTCACCCACCTCCCACCTTTTGGAGTCTCCAATTTCTATTTTTCTTCTCTATATGTTCATGTATACGCATTGTTCAGCTTCCACTTATAAGTGAGAATATATAGTATTTGACTTTTTGTTTCTTAGTTATTTTGCTGAGGATAATGGCCTCCAGTTCTATCCATGTTGCTGCAAAAGACATGATTTTATTCTTTTTCATGGATGAGTAGTATTCCATGGTATATATACTATGCTATTTGATCAATCATCTATCGATGGGCATATAAGTGGATTCCATGACTTTGCCATTGTGAATAGTGCTGTAATAGATATACAAGTGCAGGTATCTTTATGATAAAATAGTTGCTTTCCCTTTGGGTAGATACCCAGTAGTGGGATTACTGGATCAAATGGTAGTTCTATTTTTAGTTTGGAAAGAAGAATTCCAACTATAAGTGCAGAGGAAATGATAAAATTAGAAAATCACCATTTGGCAATCTCTATTCCAATACTTCTAATAACGTCTTCCTTGTAAGCCTTCACCAGCACAGGATTTCCACTAACAGTCTGTTCCCAATGATTTAGGCTTTCTCCAAGCTGACTTAGGATTTCTGTCGAATGCTCCTCACTTCCTTCTGATACCATAAATGTCCATGTTTCTAGCAGCCTGGCCAAAGTAACCTATGCTTTTTCTATTATGTCCTTAAAATTCGTTCACTGCCCAATTCCAAAGCTGTGCCCACATTTTGGGGTTTGTTGTGGCAGCACCCCATACTTCCAGGTAACAAAATCTGCATTGGTTTCCTGTGCATAGCAAATTACTATGCACTCAGCAACTTAAAACAGTACCCATTTATTATCTCGAAGTTCTATAAGTCAGAAGTCTAGAATGGTGTGGCTGGGTTCCCTGCTCTGGGCTTTCCAAGCCTAAAACCAAGGCGTCAACTGGCTGCATTCTCACTGGAGCTTGAGATCTGCTTCCAAACTCAGTCCCTTTATTGGCAGCATTTTGTTCCTCATAGGACTGAAGTCTCTGTTTGCTTCCTAGCTATTCGGCAGGGACTGCTCTCAGCTCTTAAAACCCTCAAGCCCTCAGGTCCTGGCCCCATGGCTTCCTCCACCTCAGCAACAGAGAACCCCACCTCACACCAAACCCTTCTCAAACTTCAAACCTCTCTGATGTCCTTTATTGCCACCATCTGGAGAAAACACTCTGCTTTGCAGGGGCTGACAAGTTTCTGTGGGGCCCACCTAGATAATTTCCCAGTTTTAAGGTCATCTTACTGGTTAACCCTAATTACATCTGCAAACCATGCACCAAAGCACGATCACAAGAGTAATGCCAGGAGGTGACTGTCCCCGGGGCCGGGGGGAGGGGACTGCTTTAGAACTCCGTCGACTACGCCCTCCCACCAGAGGTGCAACCTGCTTTTCATAGCCCACCCCCGCCACCCCCGCCCCCACTCCCACCCCATGACTGAACATCACCTCTGCATGTTGTTCTACCTTCTTGCCCACTGCCTTTTCCCCTCTACCCTGAACAAGGTGGTTACAAGCTTGGGTTTGGAAGGACTGTTTGCTTCTTTGTTTGGAAGAAAGACAGAAATTTAACAATAAGGGAGAATTGTTTCATTTTTCTTCCGGCTTCCTTCTTTTATGGGGCTGGGAGCGATGGAAGCAGTGACAGGCAGCACTGCAGCCACAGCCACGCCGCGGGGTCTGGGAGCAGCTCTGGAGTCGGATCTGTCAGCCATGAATCTCAGCTCTGCGAGTGGCCAGTGTGACTTCGGGTGAGTTTTTTATCTTCCTTGTGCCTCAGTCTCCGAGTTTACAACAGAAGGACAATAATGGTGCCCACTCTACAAGGTTCTTATGAGGCATAAGTTAGTTGCTATCTGTAAAGTCCTTAGAACAATACCTCATGCATAGTTAGTGCAAAAATGTTGCTATTAACATCTGTAAAATGTGAGTAATAATGGTAGATGCTTTATTGGGTTGTAATGGAGATGAAATGAGTTCCTCCATGTTAAATACTCTCTTTAGACCAGAGCCAGACACTCAGTAAATGCTCAATAAAAACAGCTGTTACAAAGCTGACCCAAGGGCTTCCTGGCCAATGGACCAGAGGAGAGTTCCCTTAGCATCTAGATGTCAGAAAAACATGCAGAAAACCCATCAAAGTATTTCCATTAAGCTCAAGATCAAATCCAAACACCTTACTAAGGTGTAGAAGGTCGTGCAGAATCTAAAACAGACCTCTTCCCTTTCAATGCTCCACATTTTCTGCTCACTTCCAGAATGGAATCTTCCTCAGCCATGCAAAATGTCTTCTGAGGGCTGCCTATCTCCCAACTTACCCCCCTCCGACCCTCTGCCAAGGGGGTTACTCTCTCCCTGCCACCGCCAGCCCCAAGCTTCACCTGATTGCTAGTCTGCAGTCAGATGACAGATCAGAAGTCCTTTCCTCTGGGAAGCCATCCTTCACACACACACACACACACACACACACACACACACACACACACACA
>NW_022436961.1:6221581-6264667 GCF_009761245.1 Sapajus apella | reverse complement strand
CACACACACACACACACACACACACACACACACACACACACACACAAACCCTCCCTAGCATACTGCACACCCCCTGACCCCAAGGTCTGCCCAAGGTCTGTCTACCTTCCTCCACTCCCCCTATCAAAACCCCTCAAACTGTGATGTGATGACCTACTGACACCCCCCCACCCCTCATTGTCCCCCACCGTGTTGCACACTCCATAAGGTCTGGCTGTTAACTTGTAAGTCCCCAGCATGTATCTTAGTCGTCTTTGAAGAAGGAAAGGAAGGATATGAGCATCAGAAGATGGGTTTCTGGACCCAGACTCTAACTAGCTGTGGCTGTGGACCAGTTAATTCTCCTTTCTGGGCCTCGGTTTGCCTCTGAGAAATGAGGGTTTGGACCTCACAATCACGACTATCCCTCCCAGCACCAATGTGTCACAGACATCTCAGCACAGAGCCAACTTAACCTTAGGGCCCTCCACTTGTCAGGTGCTGGGTTTGGTTCAGAGATGGAGACCCTTTACAAGTCTCGTTGGTGCCTTGATTCTGCAGGCAAGCCCACTTCAGGGACAGGGGCTGGTGGAGTCTTAGCACTCATACCTTTCAAGTTCAAGTCCAAGGCCAGGTCCTGGTGCAGATGTATCCTTTTTTCTTTACCAGCTTTATTGAGATATAAGTCATATACCCCATGAATTCACTCATTTAAAGTATATAATCACAGATATGTGCAACCATTAGAACAGGTAATTTCAGGCCAGGCACAGTGGCTCACACCTGTAATCCCAGCACTTTGGGAGGCTAAGGCAGGTGGATCACCTGAGGTCAGGAGTTCAGGATCAGCCTGGCCAACATGGCTGAAACCCCTGCCTCTACTAAAAATACAAAATTTAGCCAGGTGTGGTGGCATGTACCTATAATCCCAGCTTCTCAGGAGGCTGAGGCAGAAGAATCACTTGAACCTTGGAGGTGGAGGTTACATTGAGCCGAGATCATGCCATTGCACTCCAGCCTGGGCAACAAAAGTGAAACTCAGTCTCAGAAAAAAAAAAGAGCAGGCAATTTCAGACAATTTTCATCACTAAGAAGAAAACTCTTAGGCGCAGTGGTTCACAACTGTAATCCCAACACTTTGGGAGGCTGAGATGGGAGAATCACTTGAGACTAAGTTTGAGACCAGCCTGGGGAACATAGCAAGACCCTGTATCTACAAAAAATAAATAGCCAGGTGTGGTAGTCACACCTGTAGTCCCAGCTAGTTGGGAGGCTGAGATGGGAGAATCACTTGGGCTCAGGAGTTTCAGACTGCAATAAGCTATGATCACACTACTGCACTCCAACCTGAGTGACAGGGTAGTAAGACCCTATTTCTCCCTCTCAAAAAAAAATTGAAGTTTCTTATGCTTTAGCTATTACCCCAATGAGTATTCTTACAAATCTCTCTCTCACCCCTTTCTCTCTCCCCAACCCTTTTCTGTCTCTCATCCATCTATGATTTATTTTATTGTGCACATGGCAGGTGGAGGAGAATAATGATCAAGAGAAAAAAAATGCAACTATTCTTGTAAATCTCACCCATCTTTTTTCACCCAAAGCAAGAAAGTGACTAAAAAGCTGTCCTTTGTAATAGACCAGGAAGCTGGCCAGAGGAGACAAAGCAGCAGCCAGCACATCACTACTCAGACCTCCTCCAGCCAGAGAGACAGATCCTGCACCCAGAGACGGGACAGGGAGAAGCTGGTGGCTGAGGACCACCACCCCCAGCACCTCCCTATTTACTTTCTCTTCAAAATTGCAAGTCTCCGCTCAAAGCAAAGACATCCATAGTTCTTCCATACAACTCAGGCGAGATTTTTTTTCAGAAGCTATTTCCTTTAACAGTCTGCATTCCTTGCACATAACAAAATGTTTTGAAAGGAAAAAACCTTGAATCTTTAAAACAAGGTTCTAAACTGGTTTTAAGATGCGACAGAGAGCACCTGGCAGGAAGAAGATGTGGTCATCACACAAGAAGCCCTGGAAAAGTACCTCAGGAGAGATGGTGAGAGGGAGACAGGTCTGGGAACAGAGATAAGAGGTTAGGTTCTATGTCCCCAAGGGAGGCCCTTCGATGCCACTGCCCAGAAAACCCTCCATCCTCCACGCAGAAGGGCCGGGCATTAAAGAGACTAAGCAAGGCAGGAATCCCACCTAACAGGAGTCTGAATCCCCTCCCACCTCTTTCTGTGTAATATGGTCTGGCTGTGTCCTCACCCAAATCTCTTCTTGAATTGCAGCTCCCATAATTCCCATGTGTTGTGGGAGGGGCCCCGTGGGAGGTAATTGAATCATGGGGTCACATCTTTCTTGTGCTGTTCTCATGATAGTGAATAAGTCTCATGAGATCTGATGGTTTTATAAAGAGGAACTCCTCTGCACACGCTCTCTTGCCTGCTGCCATGTAAGACGTCCCTTTGCTCCTAATTCTCCTTCTGCCGTGACTGTGAGGCCTCCCCAGTCATGTGGAGCTGTGTGAGTCCATTAAACCTCTTTCCATTTATAAGTTACCTAGTCTCAGGCATGTCTTTGTTAGCGGCATGAGAACAGACTAATACACTGCGGGACCCTGGCAATTTGCAAAGTATTCAGATTTCTGTCTCCATTTACTCAAATGTGACTATAAGGACATGGCTCACGTTTTGAGATGGTTCTATCTCCACAAATGCTAGCACTGTGCCTAATTTTATAATTCTTTTCCATTGGGTGGAAAAAAGTTTTCTTTACATGAGACATCACCAATACAGTCAGAACCCAGGGCACCCAGGGGCTCCCAAGAATATAATGAACATCTCAGGAGCCTCGGCTGTGTCTTGGCCATGATATGACGTGCGTTCACATGTTGTCATGATTCCTTGGTATAAGCAGCACGGGTACCACTGGGACCTCCCGGGATCACACACTTTTCCATGTTTAACCCACAAGATGGGCAGCTCCTTGGAGTGCCGGGTTCCTTCTGTGCCCCCAGCACCCATACAGAACCCACATGTCCTGTGCTCCCCTGGGTGAGGAGGACTCCACGGTGACTTCCTCCCAGAAGCCCAACTCCAGCATAGATGTTTCATATGGGAAATATCAAAGGGTTCTCAGTAACAAACGCACTTCCTGCCAGGGCTCAGATCTGCCTTCTTTGCGGGACAGAGGGTTTTGAAGCTCAAATGGTGTGGGGCAAGGAAAGAAACAGAGAATGGCTGTCTGTCGAAAGTTGGGTAACGTTTACTTATGGAGGGGATGTGGGAGACGACAGGACCACTCGTGGCTGTGGGGTGACCCGCATCCCCGCAGAGAAGGCTCCAGTCCTCTCACCCCCTCTCGCCTGCCCAGGAACCGAGGGCATACTGGCCCCACACTGGTGGGATTGCTTCTACAGGATCTGCGAAAGGTTAGTCCCTCAAAGGGTGGGATTTTTTCCCCTCCTTTTTTTTTGCTTTTGCAACTCCTTTTCAGAAACAGGGCCTGTGCCTCCACGTCTCTGTTACACATATTGATTCTGACAGCTCAAATTAATATGTCAGATGCTGTGATCCTCGCTGGCGACAGGCCTTTTGACCCTATCAGCGCAATCTGCTTCCCTGATTGAAAATCTCTATGCCTCAAATTGATTCAGAGTTTTATAAACATCCTGCAGCCACGATTCAAGGAAGCCATCGATGAAAAACTTGGGAGAGCTTCATTTGCCTGCTTCTGCCCCCGGCGTCTCCAACCAGCAGGGCGGCTAGCAAAGGACAAAAGCAAGGCTGAGAGTTCCAGGGACCCCCAGCTGAGGTGCTCCCCCTACACACACACACACACACACACACACACACACACACACACACACACCCTGCCTGCATCCAAAAATGCAGTTGAAATGAGCCAGTGATGCTGGGCACGGTGGCTCATGCTTGTAATCCCAGCATTTGAGAAGCCAAGACAGACAGATCACCTGAGGTCAGGAGTTTGAGACCAGCCTGGCCAACATGACCAATCCCTTCCTCATTAAAAATACAAAAATTAGCCAGGCATGGTGATGGGTGCCTGTAATCCCAGCTACTTGGGAGGCTGAGGCAGGAGAATCGCTTGAACCTGGAAGGTGGAAATTGCAGTGAACCAAGATCATGCCACTGCACTCCAGCCTGGGCAACAAAGTGAGATTCCATCTCAAAAAATAAAAAGAAAAAAATGGTCTTTTTCCGGCTGGAACCGTGGAAGGTGTAGAAGAGAAGAAGAAAAAGAAGAAGAAGGTTCGTTCCTGCTGTGCCAGAAACCCTTAGGAAAAAGCGAAGGAATTTCACAGAGCTGAAGATACAGTGCCTGAGAAAGAAGTTTGCCCAAAAGATGCTTCGAAAGGCAAGGAGGAAGCTTATCTATGAAAAAGCGAAGCACTATCACAAGGAATATAGGCAGATGTACAGAACTGAAATTCAAATGGCAAGGATGGCAAGGAAAACTGGCAACTTCTATGTATCTGCAGAACCCAAATCAGCATTTGTCATCAGGATCAGAGGTATCAGCGGTGTGAGCCCAAAGGTCCAAAAGGTGTTGCAGCTTCTTCATCTTTGTCAAATCTTCAATGGAACCTTTGTTAAGCTCAACAAGGCTTCAGTTAACATGCAGAGGACTGTAGAGCCATATACTGCATGGGGGTACCCAAATCTGAAGTCAATAAATGAACTAATCTACAAACATGGTTGTGGCAAAACCAAAAAGAAGTGAATTGCTTTGACAGATAACGCTCTGATTGCTCGATCTCTTGGTAAATATGGCATCATCTGCATGGGGGATCTGATTCATGAGATCTACACTGTTGGAAAATGCTTCAAAGAAGCAAATAGCTTCCTGTGGCCCTTCAAATTATCTTCTCCACAAGGCGGAATGAAGAAAAAGACCACCCGCTTTGTAGAAAGTGGAGATGCTGGCAACGGGGAAGACCAGATCAACAGGCTTATTAGAAGAACGAACTAAGGTGTCCACCATGGTTATTTTTCTAAGCCGGTCAGTACCTGCCCTCAAATTGAAATGTATTCATGTTATTTGTGATTGCTTTTGTTGTTAGCCTGCCTTTGTCTTCCCTTCGCTAACGTGGCAAGTCTGGTGTGTGATAAAATTAAGCCAAATCAACAGCCCATTACATGCAAAGTCAGGGTTTAGTTTGTGTGAAGGACATCTCTTGGGTTTTTAAAAGGCTTTTCTTGGCCACTCTAGGCTCACAGCCTATGGGGTAGCCCTGCAAAAATTAAAAATTTAGAAAAAGGCTTTTCTCTACAAAAGATCTTGATTTTTTTGTCTCTGAACTGCGCTGAGTGATTTAAATGGGTTTATTCTAAGAAAGCCTGTTTCACAAGTATTTGTACATGATTTGTAGGTAAGATAAATACAATTTTGGTTTATGAAAAAAATTATATTTCAAATTCAGAATATATTTAAGTTATATTTAAGGTTCTAAAATTCATTTCCCAAGCCTTTGCTCGTTTATAGACTACCACGTAAATGGGCTGTTTTCCTCTTGCATTCCATTTTTGTGTTCTTGTTTTGCATCTTTTCCCATATTTAGGTGAGTTACTAATCATTGTTTCATATTGTGGGCATTATGAAGGAAGAAATGAAATTTGTGCCCAGGAATGCATTATTTCTGAGCGTCTGGTGAAATTAATCGGCAAAAACTTGAAAGGTTCGGGGTATTTTATAAATAACGTTCCTCTGTATGTCACATATCATCTCACCTAGACTAGTGAACAATGTAGAGTGTAACATGAAGTACATACAATAAAAGTAAAAATGTTTGTGTTCCAAAAATAAAGAAAAAAATAAAAAGAAAGAAATGAGCCAGTGAGCCAGTGACAGGGGGTCAGCTTAGGCATCAGAGATTCTAGTTGCTGTATGACCTTGGAAGAGCTCCTGAACCTCTCTGAGGTCTTCTGTTTGTAAAACGACGATAATAACTACTCTGCTTGATCCACCAGCATTGCTGTAAGGATGGAGAGAGAGCTGCATTCTGAAAGCTGGGAATTGTGGCTGTTAGAATACACCGTGAAGATGGATGAAATGAAATCAGCAAAATGCTGATGACCGGGAGATGGGTACCGCACATGGAGACTCGCTAAGCTCTTCCCTCTAGTTTTGCTAGCGTTTAAAATTTTCCCCACTGATTGTTTACTTTTTAAAAGTTTTATTCGTAATTGATAAATACTAATTTTACTGTATATATTTATGGGGTACAATGTGACATTTCAATATATGTATCCATTGTGGAATAATAAAATCAGGGTAATTGGCATATCTATCACCTCAAATATTTATCATTTCTCTGTAGTTAGAACATGTAAAATTCTTTCTTTGAGCTATTTTGAAATGTACAATACGTTATTATTAGCTACAGTCACTTTACTGTGCAGTGGATCACCAGAACATATTCTTCCTGTGTCACTGAAACTCTGCACCCATTTACTAACATCCCCTTTCCCCAACCACCTCTCCCCGACACCCACACTCCCAGGCCTCTGGTAAGCACCATTCTACTCCCTACTGCATGAGTTCAACGTTTTCAGATTCCACATCACTAATTTTTTTTTAAAGATATACATCAACCCATAAAGTATGTGAGATTTTGTTTTTTGTTTTGTGTGTGTGTGTGTGTGTGTGTGTGTGTGTGTGTGCACGCGTGTACACCCACACCCAAGAAAAAGGACCAGCCGTGGGGACGAGGCAGAGCTCTCTACATGGGGATTGCCTGTCAGTAAGGATCCCTCTGTATGGAGCCCATTCAGCTTCTTCCCATGGTGCCTCGAGCACTCTCCCGGGACCTCTGGCTGGGTACTTGGCTGACGGGAAGACCATTTGTCCATTCACCTGCTGTCTCTGGCATGATTCCTTGACCCAGTAGGGTGTGGAGACTGGAGTGTGCTGTGGTGATCTCAGTCCTCAGCACCCAGCACGTTGTTCATTAAATCAGCAATGCACCCTGCCAACCACTTGACTCCTCTGCTACCTTTGCTACACTCAGGCCTCCCTCCAGCCAACCCATCGGGAAGGTTCCAGAACCTTCTGTTTTTTGGCTGTTTTCCCAGTTACCCACAGCCAGCCAGCCCCAGGCTGGTCAGAGTGGACTGGAGGAGACCAGCATCTGATTTAAGTTTCTTCATGGGTTCTCTGGGTCCACGGAGGGTGTCAGGACCCTGACCACAGCAGCAGGAGTGGGTCGTGTACTTGTCAGCAGGTTTCGACAGCAGCAGGCAGGGCAGGCCCCATGATACTGGTTCTCCTATTTCCTTCCCATGTAAACAAAAGGAACACAGAATTCTCCCTCAAACTTCTCCAAGGCCTAAGGGTAACCTATGGGGGTCCCTCATCATCCACTCCCGGAAAGTAGCATCGGACTCTCTCCTTCCGCCTCTGCCCACCCCTTCTATCGCTGCTTCCACCAGGCTGCACTGGGGAGGAAGAATGGGTGGGAGGGAAGACTGAAGAGGAAGGAGGGGAAGGAGAAGCTGTGATTATTTTGTGAACCGAGAGACACCAACCACAGCCCACACCCACCATAGGGCCCCACTTTGGGTCCCAGGATCCATCTCAAACCATGGTGGGGGTTCTCACCAGTCTCAGTTCCTCTTGGTGAGGCAATGGTGAAGAATGACATAGATCATTGGCCTCGACGGAAGCAGACAGCTCCCTCCCGCAGGTCACCACCCTGGAGCTCTGGAAAAAGAATGGCCGGGACACCATCATCTCCTCCCAACTCCTCACCCCAGCACTCCCCAAGTTGTCACAAATTCAAATGTCTTCTGGAGGGTCTCCCTGAGTGCCAAGGAAGCAGAGAAACTACTCAACATCCGTTGTCTCCAAATAGATGATGACAAATCGATGCAATATTCACATTTTCAAATTCAATCTGTCTGGGGGTTCTCACTCTCTAACTCTGCCTCCTTGGTCCAGGTGTGTGTGCAGTCCAGGAGAACACACGGCCCCTAGGCTCAGACCCTGGCTGCCCTGCTTAACAAATTCCTTCGTCTTTCTGTGCCTCGGTGTTCTCATCCAAAAAAAAAAAAAATTGGGGATAGGCTAGGCACAGTGATTCACACTTGTAATATTCCAATACTTTAGGAAGCCAAGGTGGGAGGATCAGTTGAGGTCAGGAGCTCAAGAGCAGCCTGGGCAACATAGCAAGATTTGATCTCTACAAAAAATAAAAAATTAGCCAGGTGTGGTAGCACATGCCTGTGGTCCCAGCTACTTGGGAGGCTGAGGCAGGAGGATCGTCTAAGCTCAGGAGTTGGAGGCTGCAGTGAGCTACAATCATACCACTACACTCCAGTCCAGGCAGTGATGCAAGACTCTCTCTCTAGAAAAATTTTATTAATATTATTTCCATTTTTTTATTATTTAATTTTTCTAGAGAGAGGGTCTTGCATGACTGCCTTGGCTGGAGTGTAGTGGTATGATCACAGCTCACTGTGAAGTGCTTAGAACAGTGTCTGATACATGGCAAGTAAACTGTGAATTAGGGCTCTTCCTCCTCATCACTATTACTGATGATTACTGGCTTCCTTAAAATCGACCTTTTCCTTCCCCTCCTCCAAACTGAGCTCATTAAAAAATCTGGAGACAACAGATGCTGGAGAGGATGTGGAGAAATAGGTACACTTTTACACTGTTGGTGGGAGTGTAAATTAGTTCAACCATTGTGGAAGACAGTGTGGCGATTCCTCAAGGACCTAGAACTAGAAATTCCATTTGACCCAGCAATCCCATTACTGGGTATATATCCAAAGGATTACAAATCGTTCTACTATAAGGACACGTGCACACGAATGTTCATTGCAGCACTGTTTACAATAGCAAAGACCTGGAACCAACCCAAAAGGAGTCTGTTTTCAAAACCCAAATTCTTTCTCAAAACCCAAATATGAATTTTCTTTCTTTCAAATTCTCCTCCCCCCTACAGGCCCGACTCTCCTTCACTCATGGTGATTCATGAGCCCCCAGACACAGGATATTTTTCCTTTGCAAAACCAGCAAAATGTCCTTTGTTCATCCATGAGCTTGCATTAATTGTGGCTGCCAGTTTACAAAGCTCTTTCTATTATTTATTTATTTTTAGAAATGGGGTTTCGCTTTGTCACACAGGCTGAATTGCAGTGGCACAATCATAGCTCATTGCAGCCCCAAACTCCTGGGCTCAAGTGATCCTCCCACCTCAGTCTCCCAGGTGGCTGGGACTTAGAAGCGTGCACCACCATACCCAGCTAATTTTTTTTTTAATAGAAACGGGGTCTTACTACCTTGCCCAGGCTAGTCTCAAATCCATGGTTTCAAGTACTCCTCCCACCTTGGCCTCCCAAAGCATTGTAATTACAGCGTGAGCCACTGTGCCAGGGCTACAAATCTCTTTCACTTACAATATGCCATTAATCCTAGGTGGAGGCTGGGGAAAGGAAGCAGTTTGCCCCAGCCCTTTCCTTTCCCACTTACAGCTTGTCAATGGCAGAGCTGAAGCTGGACTCCTGACCTATCTGACCCTAAGTTCAAGGTTCTCCCCGAACCTCACCTGACCCTGGTGAGACACACACCTGAGAACTAATGCTAGGCAGAGAGGAGAAGCAGTGCCCAGGACCCTTTTCCTCCCCACATTTAGTGGTCTCTAGAACTGTTCATCTGAACTTTTTGGTTATTCCTAACTAAAAAGTTGTGGTGGGGATGGATTTAGGTCAACATGGGGAAATGTTTGTGATGCATCACTGACTTTAAAATAGGTTACAGGGGCCAGTCATGGTGGCTCACACCTGTAATCCCAGCACTTTGGGAAGCCGAGGCAAGAGAATCACCTCTGCAAGAGGTCGGGAGTTCAAGACAAGCCTGGCCAACATAGTGAAATCCGGTGTCTACTAAAAATACAAAATTAGCCGAGTGTGGTGGCACATGCCTGTAGTTCCAGCTACTTGGGAGGCTGAGACAAGAGAATCACTTAAAGCTGGGAAGCAGAGGCTGCAGTGAGCCAAGATTGCACCACTGCAGTCTAGTCTGGGTGAGACAGAGCAGGACTCTGTTTCTTTAAAAAAAAAAAAAAAAAAATTAGGTTATAGGCTGGGTGCAGTGGCTCATACCTAGAATCCCAGCAATTTGGGAGGCTGAGGTGGCATCACTTGAGGCCAGGAGTTTGAGGCTGCAGTGAGCTATGATCACACCACTGTATTCTAGCCTGGACAACAGAATGAGACCCTGTCTTTAAAAACAAAAAAAAACATCATGAAGTATTACGTGCCAACAGGGTTTCATTTTTCTGAAAATACACACATTTAAAGAAGAGGCTGGAAGGGTAGATCTTCAGCTTTGACAGGAACCCTGGAAGTGTTCCCCAAATCTCTCCTCCTGGCACTTCAGCAGGGACTGGATATACACCTATGCTGGTGACCTGAGTCCTGAGAGGGGTGGGAAGACAAAGAGCAACGGGGGAAAAGCTGGCAGTGACAAGTCCTGGGATTTGGGGCAGGGGGTACAACAGAAGAATTCATGTTTTTTATTCTCTTGTTTGTTCTTTCTAAATTTTCCATAAAACACATTATTGCATTTTTAATTTTTTTAAAAAATGAGACCTGGGGACAATGGACTCAGACGTTGAAATGTTCTGATGTTCACTGGAGGCTGCAGGGCTTAGAGCGTTCTGCTTACCAAGAAAAAATGACAAAAAATAGGCGTCTCCTAAATGGCAGCCCTGGTATTTCCAGGAAAGCCTTAGTTCCTCCTCAGACTCAAGAGTGGGGCCTCCAGGAATGGGCACCACCAGCCCCACTAGGGAGAGAAAGTGCCATCACCTGCATCGCCATCACCGATGTGGGGTACCTTCGGCACCTTGCCAGCACATTTTTTTTTATTTTTTTAATGTCCATAGGTTTTTAGGGAACAGGTGGTATTTGGTTACATAAGTTCTTTAGTGCTGATTTGTGAGATTTGGTGCACCCATCACCCAGGCAAGTATACACTGAACCCAATTTGTAGCCTTTTATCCCTCACCCCCTTCCCATCCTTTCTGCCTGAATCCCCAAAGTCCATTGTATCATTCTTATGCCTTTAGGTCCTCATAGCTTAGCTCCCACTTACGAACAAGAACATACGATGTTTGCTTTTCCATTCCTGAGTTACTTCACTTAGAATAATAGTCTCCAGTCCCAAATCACTTGAACCTGGGAGGCAGAGGTTGGAGTGAGCCAAGATTGTGCCACTGCACTCCAGCCTGGGTGACAGAGGAAGACCCCATCTCAAAAACAAACAAACAAAAAAATAATAGTCTCCAATCTCATGCAGATGGCTGTGAAAGCCATTAATTCGTTCCTTTTTATGGCTGAGTAGTATTCTGTCATACATTGAGAGAGAACAGTTTCTTTATACACTCATTGATTGATGGGCTGGTTCCATATTTTTGCAATTGCACTTACACGTTTTAATCATTTAAACCATACCACTGCCTCAAAGCAAGTGGGACACTCATCCTTTTCTCCATTGCACAGATCAGGAAACTGAGGCCCAGAAAGGTGAGGGGATTTGCCCAAGATTCCACAGCAGTCAGAACCAGGGATCTACAGAGCCTGGCTTCCTGGTATTCAGTTGACCACACACACAGCAGGTCCCATCGGCACCTGGGATGGCCCAGGATTTATGGTGGGCATGTTGAGAAGCCACACCAGCCCTCCTGTTTCCCAAATAGCTCCCTTGGGTCCTTCTAGGGAGTGCCCCAACATTGCCTGGCCTCAGAACTTCCTGACTGGAACCACTCCTGAGCCAGGTGACTGCAGAAGGGACCGGGTATGTTCCTTGGCTAATGCAACTGTGACAAGAGAGCACACACTGGGTGGATTAAATGACAGAGATGGATTGTCCCATCGCTCTGGAGGCTTGAAGTCTGAGATCAAGGTGTCAGCAGGGTTGGCTCCTACTGAGGGCTCCTACTGAGGGCTCTGTTCCAGCTCACGGCTTGGTGGGCAGGTGACCATGACTTGGCAAGTAAGTGGCCTTGGCTTGGATGGCAGGTGGCCATGTCTTGGATGGCAGGTGGTCATGGCTTAGATGGTAGGTGGCCATGGCTTGGTAGTAGGTGGCCATGGCTTGCTGGGTAGGTAGCCATCTCCTCCCTGTGTCTTCACTTGGTCATCCCTCTGTTCCTGTCTGTATCCTAATTTCCTCTTCTTATAAAAACATCAGTCATATTGGATTAAGGCCCACCCTAGTAAGCTCGATTTAATTTAATTAACCGTTAAAGACCCTATCTACAAAGATAATTACATTCTGAGGTTCTGGCAGGTTTAGGACTTCACTACTTGAATTTGTGGGCAGGGGTGACACAGTCAACCCCTAACAGGTAAAACCACCTTTACTTGGAAGGGTTCCCCACATCTCTCCTGCTGGCACTTCAGAAGGGACTGGATAGACTCCTACCTGGTGACCTGAGTCCTGAGAGGGGTGGAAGACAAGGAGCAATAGGGGAAAAAGCTGGCAGTGAGAAGTCCTGGGATTTTGGGCAGGGGGTACAACAGGAGGGAGCTGGAATGATGGCTGCCAGCAAGGGTAGGCCACCCACAAGCTGGTGTGAAACAGGGAGGCTGGCCCAGGGCCCAGATGACCCACAGGTCTGCAGAGACTGTCGTTCCACTGGCGAGCAAGGCAGGGGCACCATAAAATATTTTTGCCTGTAAGGAAGGATTATTACAGGATAATTGCTTTCCTAGCAAGAAGCAGCAAAAATCAGAAAGATCTGGAACTTCAGGCAAATCACTTCCATATCAATAATGAACGAGATTAGCCCAGAAGGCTTCCACCTTCCCCTCCAGTACTGATGTTTTCAGATTCTAAGACAGTGACTCTTTCTCCGAATTTCATTGGAACTGATAAGATTTTATCTGGGCTTGGCACATAGTAGGTGCTCAGATAAATCCAGCTTCCTCCCTCCAGCTGCTGCCTTCCACTCTATGGCTATCATCAACTCCCAGTTCCTTCTTTTAGGTTAAAACAAGAAAGAGGAAGAAGAGGGGCATCATTAGATGCTGGGTGTACAACACCCTCAGAAAGAACGCTCCAGAAACCGATGACAGTGGCTGCCTGTGAGAAGTGGAAACACCATAGTGAGGGTCAGAAATGAGAGCAATTTTTCTTTTCACTGCATCTTTCTTTATACCTTTTTGTTTTTAAACCACTTGGATGTATTATCCATTAAATTAATTTTACATTTTACAAGATTGCAAAAGAATGGGATAACAAGCACACACAGAGCCCTGAGTCTGTGACGTTTCCTTACTCCTGATCATCTCCAGCCTGGCCCTGTCAGTGGGTCCTAGTCCTTCATCTTCATCCTCGTGTTGGTGATGCCACTGAGCCACTGATCCTGCACAGTATCAAGTAATCCCTACACACCAACCTTGGAGCTAGGGAATAGTGCTGTCCCCATGTTAGAGGTGAGAAAACTGAGGATCTCAAGACACAATAAACTAACTGAAGAGGCTGGGCGTGGCAGCTCACGCTGGTAATCCCAACACTTTGGGAGGCTGAGGCAGGCGGATCACGAGGTCATGAGTTCAAGACCAGCCTGGCCAACATGGTGAAACCCCATCTCTACTAAAAATACAAAAATTAGCTGGGCGAGGTGGCAGGCGCCTGTAATCCCAGCTATTCGGGAGGCTGCAGCACAAGAATCGCTTGAACCCAGGAGGCAGAGGTTGCAGTGAGCCAACATCACACCACTGCACTCCAGCCTGGAGACAGAGCGAGACTCTGTCTTAAAAAAAAAGAAAAGAAACTGCCGGAAGATCCCACCAGGTGTGTCCAGCTCCTGAAGCTACACTCTGGGCTATTAGTTGTCGCCTCTCCAACCCCTCCTGTCCCCCATCCACTCTGAATGTGCATGTCCTGGCCCCTCAATATAGACCAAGGATCTAGAGGAGTTTGTATCATTTATATTTATATTTATATTTATATTTATATTTATATTTATATTTATATTCTCCATCCCTCCCCCTTCTCCACCCTACTAAAAAAAAGTAATAGTAGTTTTCTTAGCCTTGAGCAAAAATGAGCTTTTGTTCAATAATTGCTGGATTGAATTAAACTTATCAAAAATGGAGTCCCCTTCCAGGCCACAGCCTTCGTCATCATCATCATCATGGACAAATGTTTCATGAGACATTGACACTGTGCTAGAATCTGGAGAAGATTTATAGATGCTTAAGTCTGGCCGATCTAGAAAGAGCTTCTAGATAATACTTCGGAGTAGGGCAGATTACGGAGTACCGCTGGAAATTTTTGCAAAACTGCCTTTTCCCTCCTCCTATCCCACACACCCATGCACACTCATAACATATTCTCAGTTCAGATAAGATGTTTCAGCCATAAATCCATCATGATGGGGTAAGAGGTTTTATTTAGCAATTACAGGGCTTCACTGCACAGCAGTTATCAATTCAAGGAGGAAAGATACGTGGCTCACCTATCTCCTCATCTCCCAGCTCTGGCGGAGACACCTGTCAGGAGCGGCAGGAGCTACCTTTCAGGTCGGACATCTCAGAAGCCTGGCTGGGATGGGGCTGGCCCTGGGGCTGGGCAGGGTGCTTCCAGACAGAACTGGGACTGGGTGCCCTCCTCAGATGGGAGCAGGGCATGGCTTTCAGAAGGAACCCCCCACCAAAAGCAGGGAATTCTCCTTCACCCCCTTGATCCTTAAGAGAAGGAGCTCACGCTGTCCTGTAAATAAGAAATCTGGTCCTACAGTTTGAGATCAGAAGCATTTTGCCCCTGGAGCTTTCTCAGAGATGGGAGGTCGGTATTTCAATGCCACGGATAAGCGTCAGAGGCATTCTCATGGGAACTAAGCTATGCCTATCACTGTTAAGTTTGCAAAACACCTGCTATGCACTATCTCATTAGCTATTATTTCACAATGCTCCAATGAGGTCAGCAGGGCAAATGCTCTATACCCCTATGTTCACTTGGGTCACAATGAGATAAAGTGACTTGTTCAAGATCACACAGTTAGTTAATGACGTATATTAGGTTGGATCATCTGAGGCTGCCAAAAAAGATGGACAACGCCTGTCTTCTCCCTTTGACTTCAGATGGCAAAGAGAAGCTGTGATTTGTGCCTTGGCATGGCAAAGCCCCCCAGTGCGGTAGGAGTCTCTCTGTCCACAGTGACCACACACAGGCTGCAAATCCACAGGTACCTCCGTGGCTTTGGAAAAGGAGGAAGAGATGCACCTTGGACTTTCTTTATTCTCCATTCCTTTCTGTCCTTCAGGACCAGGTGGGTAGGTCAGCCCCCGTGAACTGTCAAATGACCACTGAAGGAGGAAGTGAGTGCAGAGTATGATACCACTCACATCCCAGCCCAGACTGTTTGCTCAGCTGGGAGGCGGTATTGCAATTCTTCTTCCTGCAGAGATAACACCCTTCTCATGGCTTCAGGCATCACCTATCTCCTCTAGGCTGCGCTCCTACTTGTCCATCTCTGCTTTGACCTTGTTTCCAGGATCCAGGAAGGACATTTGCATGTGGCTGCCTCCCCCCACTGCAATCTACAAGCCTGAAATTGGAGGTGTTCATTCCATTCCCCTGAGGGCCCCACTTCCTCTCACTTTCTCTCTCCCCAAGCTGGAAACCTCAGATCATTTCTAAATTCTTTCTTCCCCTTTGCATTTCAATGAAGAGAAGTTTCAGCAATACATTTTATCACTGTTCAATCTCATTGCATTCCATGCTTAAGGCTCAAAGAGACTTACAGAAAGAGCACTGTTGTTCACTCAGTGGGCAAAAGCAGGGAAGCCCAGCCCATCTGCAGTGGGAGTCTCTTCCTCTCCCTCATCCATGGCCCTGACTCTAGACCTCGCCTCCAAAATGTTGGAATGGTGTCTCTCCCCCTCACTACCCCACACATAGCACAGTGCCCTGGTAAACATGAGGCCTCAGAAACTCTCCCTGCACCAGGCACTTCGAATGTAAGAGTTTTTTGTTAGTTTTTTTGAGACAAGGTCTCGCTCTGTCATCCAGGCTGGAGTGCAGTGGTGCGATCACGGTTCACTGAAATCTTGACCTCCTGGGCTCAAGCAACCCTCCCACATCAGCCTCCCCAAGTAGCTGGGACCAGAGGCATGCACCACCATGCCTGGCTAATTTTTGTATTTTTCGTAGAGATGGGGTTTCAACACGTTGCCCAGGTTGGTCTCAAATTCCTGTGCTCAAGTGATCCCCTCCTGCCTCAGCCTCCTAAGTTGCTGGGATTACAGGTGTACGCCACCATGCCAGGCCAGGAACTTAGAGTTCTTAATACTAGTCTGCCTTCTAGTATTCTCCAACAATGGGGAAAGAAACCAGAAAACAAACAGAAGGGACAGGTGTTTGGTTTAGAAACCACCTTCACTCTGTATGGCTTCTTTTCATTTTTAAACCTATCTGCTGATTTTCTATTTTTGAAAGAGTCTGACTCCATCTATCTACCCAGCCTTACTCCCTGACAGCTCCTGACAAACTCGCTCTGAACCATGGACACATAGATCTGGCTCCAGTGCAGTTTAACTGCACTGAACTCTGTGTCCATCAGGCAATAAGAGTAGGCAAGCGGCAGGGTCCCCAGGGTGAGAATCATGAGCCCTGCCTGGCCTCTCTTCTCCCCAGTGCTGGAATTGCCATTGGCAGGGAACAATCTAGAAGACAGGATGGGGCTTCAAATGCAAATGTGGCCGGGTGCAGTGGCTCATGCCTGTAATCCCAAAACTTTGGGAGGCTGAGGCAGGTGGATCACCTGAGGTCAGGAGTTCGAGACCAGCCTGACCAACACGGTGAAACCCCCATCTCTACTAAAAATACAAAAATTAGCCAGGTGTGGTGGCAGGCACCTGTAAATCACAGCTACTCAGGAGGCTGAGGCAGGAGAATCACTTGAACCCAGGAGGCGGAGGTTGCAGTGAGCTAAGATTATGCCATTGTACTCCAGCCTGGGTGACAGGGCAAGACTCCGTCTCAAAAAAAAAAAAAAAGCAAATGCACCTAGCAGAACTAAATGTTGACTTAATTTCAGGCTCAGGTGTAAATGACTGCTAGCAGGTGCTTTCCTGAGAGCTGATTGGTGGTAAAGGAGAAGGAGAAGGAGCACCGAGAGTCAAGGCAGTCAACAGGCTTTGGTGAACAGAGCACTGGGCTGAGTCTGGGGATGGAAGATCTAGTCCCCAGTCTGCCTATAATTTATCTGATGATTTTTAGGAAAGTTTTTCTACCTCTTTGAGCCTCGATTTACAAATCTATAGCAGGGGAAAATTCAACTAGGTAGTCTCTAAGGTCCTTTTCAGATCTGGCAAACTGCGACTCCGTTGTCGCCTCTAGCCTACCTGAATTTGTCTTAACCTCGCACTATTCATTAACATTATCATGTGTGTGCCCAAAACTCCCGCTGTTCAGACCAGGGTCAAACCCAATGCCCCCCAAGCAGATTTAGAAACCAGGGTCATCAAAACCCTGAGGAATGCAGAGAGAGACAGAAGTCTGAATCTCAATATACTGAATGATCCTTTGGAATCAGCAGGGGAGTGGAGCTCCATTAACATGACATAAGACCCTGTGGTCACACATATGAAATTACAGTCATCCCTCAGATTTGCGGAGTGATTTATCATGAGTCATCCCCTTTCCTATCGCTTTTCTAATTTGATCTTCTCTAAAATGTGGGAAGCAGACGGGGCAAGATGCTTCACCCCCATTTCCTAGATTGAGAAACTGAGTTTCAGACGGAAGAATCATAGCAAGTGAGTGGCAGCTGAACCTCCAATTCAGATCAAGTGAGGAGTCCTCCTGTCCCATGCCCCCACCACCCACTGCCACTTCCTTTCTTATTTTCCACCTCTGGTTCGAGATACAAAAATAAGGGAGAAAAAGGTTGAGGAGGTAGCTGTGCAGGAAACCCTGGGTGAGCGATGAAGTCCACGGAGGCTCAGTCGCTCCTGTCAGCTCTCTCTCCACTCTCCCTTCTCACTGCCTGGAGCCAGAAACCTCGGACCACTGCCCTCCTACTGCAGCTTCCCGCCTGGGACAGCACTTTGTCCCCACACGCGGGAGGCCAGTTCCCTGCAGCAAGCCCCACAGCTGTTAGCTCTCATACGCCCCTTCCCCTTCAGCTCTGCCTGGCCAAGGCCAGGCCTACTCTGGGATAACTACGAAGCAGGTGACCTCCACTCATGACTAATTGTGCAAGTAGGGCAGAGGTAAGAACAATCCCAGGAAAGGGAGCGGAGGCAGGGAGAGAGAGAAGAATAGAGAGGAGAGAGAGAGAGACAGAGAGAGTGCGCGCCATTCTAATAAAAGGGTAATTGCCCTGTTTAGGATTACAATCTGCCAACATTTCACTAAACTTTATGACACATGATGACAAATTAATAAGCTGGATGCCTCACTGTGTGCCTTAAACAGACCTTCCATGGGTTCCCTCCCATGCCTCCTCGTGCAGGGAGGTAACCTCCACAGCCAGAAAAAAACACAGGACCAGACAAAAGAAAAAAAAGTCCCCAGCAAGGTATGGGAGAAGGGAGCCAAAAAGGTGGGGAAACTGGTTATTTCTGTTGTCAAAATGGCCCCAGCAATAAATCACCATTAATAATACTGTCATCTATCAAAGAGGTACTCTGGTTGCCAAGGCCTTTGAAGTGGCAGCACCTATAATTTCCCACCTATAAAAGGTACCTTTGTGCATATGTCATGCTGGAAGCTGACAAGAGCAAGACACCAAGGAGTTCACACCGTCTCCACGCCCATCCCGATGGCGAGCCCACTCCCTCCCTCACCCGAGATGGCCCGCGGCCTTCCTGACTTCATTCACTTACTGGAAGGCAGAGGGGCTGGGTGGAAGGAGGGCTGGGGAGTGCCAGGAGTGGCTGCATGTCCAGACAGATCCGGGAGCTCCCAGCCCCTCTCACCAGCCTAGCCGTGCTGTGATGGGGAGGGACCCCTCCCATCCTCCCTCAGCTCCAACCCCCAGGAGCGAAGGTCTGAGGGAGCCTGAGGTCTAAGACAATGTCTGTCAAAAAGGGAGCCCTGCTGGGCACAGTGGCTCACACCTGTAATCCCAGCACTTTTGGAAGCTGAAGCAGGTGGATCACCTGAGGTTAGGAGTTCAAGACCAGCCTGGTCAACACAGCAAAACCCCATCTCCACTAAAAATACAGAAGTTAGCCGGGCATGGTGGTGAGCACCTCGAATCCCAACTACCCGGGAGGCTGAAGCAGGAGAATTGCTTGAACCTGGGAGGTGGAGGTTGCGGTGAACCAAGATCGCACCACTGTACTCCAGCCTGCGTGACAAGAAGAAACTCAGTCAGAAAATAAAAAAAGGAGCCCTGACACAGTTTCACTAGGGCGTTTCTCCAAGTGTCTCCACTAGGGATCAGGAAATTACAGGGGACATGGGACATGAGGATGCCTCACTTGACCGGAGTTGAGGCTTGGCTGCCACTCACTGGCTGTGATTCCTCCATCTGAGACTCGGTTTCTCAATCTGGAAAATGGGGATGAAAATTCTTGCCCTGTCTGCTTCACATAGTTCTACTGAGGAGCCAATTAGATAAGGGATGGGAAAGGGGAAACTAGATGGCCATAGAATCTGCGTCTTAATCCAGCTCCCCAGGAAGTGAGTTTTACACACTCGAAGGTCTAAGAAACACTGGCCCGTGGTCCCTTCCCCTCTGCCAAACCGGGAGCATGAGCGCCACAGAAAGGTGGTTATGGCTGCCCCACCAGAAATTGATCGCCTCCCAGTTGATCTGCCTCACGAGAAATTGATCGCCACCCAGTTCTAGGCTGGAAGGCCAAGACCAAGGCGCTGGCAGGGTTGGTTCCTTCGCAGGCCCCTCCGTGGATTGCAGGCAGCTGTCTTCTTTCTGCTTCTTCACAGGTGCTCCCCTCTGCACTTGTCTGTGTCTACATTGCCCCTTATCCAACAAGGACACCATTCCTGTTGGACTAGGGCCCACCCTAATGACCTCGTTTTAACCTAATTACCTCTTTAGAGACCCTCTCTCCAAATATAGCCACAGTCTAAGGCACTGAGGTTAGGACTTCAACATATAAATTTTGAGGAGGACAGAATTTAGATTTAAAGTGGGGATGCCAGGTGTGGTGGCTCATGCTTATAGTTCCAATGCTGTGGGAGGCTGAGGCGGGAGGATTGCTTGAGCCAGGAGTTTAAGACCAGCCTGGGCAATATCGTGAGACCCCATCTCTACAAAAAGAAAAAAATTAATTAGCAAGAGTGGTGGTATGCACCTACAAAAATAAAGAAGTAAAAGAAAATAGGCCCACAGCCCATCCAAGAGAAGAGGCTCCATCTTGGTCCTGCCTCCCAGTGAGGTCCTCTTGAATAATCACTTAGACTGAGAATCCCAAGGTATCTCTAAAAGTGAACATGTGTTGAGAATAGTGTGTACTCTGTCCCCAGCGCTGTTCTGAGAACTGATATCATTTCATCTGTACAACTACCTGTGAGGTAGGAAACAAACAAGGAAAGTGTTGGGTAATTTGCTCAAGGCCAACAGTTAGTAAGGGCCAAGCCTGGCCTGGAACCCACGTCTTTGTGACTCAAGCCCACGTCTTCATCCCCAATGCTTTTCCGCCTCCTCTCTATACGTGAGAGGCCAAGCCATCAAAGTTTGAGTGGCCCCTGCCACCTGTGATCACCTGAGGAGCCGCTAGGAGTTTAGGACTAGACTTTATTATTTTATGGAGGATTGAAAGCTACTTTTATCTGTGGGGTATTGCTCCAAAACCATGACCATATATTTTTATGTGTTTTATATAAGTGCATGCGTAGTTTATTGATAGCAAAGTTTGCATGCATTTGTTCTGTGAATCAGCTCCAGCTGGAGTTCCCGGGAATCCTACTGGAAGATCTCAGGGTCTCTTTCTGCTGATGGCTCTCCCTTCCATGATGGGTCCCTTCCCTCTGCCTCAATTTCCATGTTAGTAAATGAAGGGGTTAAGCTATTTCTACAATCCCTTCCTTCCTTGGCATTGTTGATTCCTAGGAAGCCCTAACGAGGAGAGAGGATGGTAAGAGTTTCGGTAAACATCCCTGCACCCCATGCTTGAAAACTCAAAGCTCAGCCCCAAGGCTTCCATGAATCTTGGGACAAAGAAAAGGACTTCAAGACCCCATACCTATCAACGAGAGAGATTCCTGCTGCTTCAGCCCCTCCACCCCTTCACCTCTGCACTGAGGAGGCCCCTATCACCAGGAGGAAGGAAGCCTGCCCAGCAAGGGGGCACCCCCAGCAGCCCACCAGCTCCCGTGCCCAGCTGCCCCTGAGATCCTCTGATTCACTCATTTTCTCCAGCAGCCTTGACTTTGTCATGGGTACCAGTCACGTAATCCCTGAGATGTCTACAAAACCCCGTAGTCATGGGCTCCATGCATACTCCAGAACAGTGAGGAGCTTCAAAAGCTAGCGAGCCCTTTCCCAATGCTTCCATGGGGTCTCAATGATTCCTGAGGCCTTGATGCTCTGCCATGGATTGGCAGTTTGGAAATGGTTTCATGGTCTAGCTGTCCTAAGAATCCCTGGTTGTGTGACTGGGAACAAACCCTTCAACCTTCCAGGCACAGTTTTCTTCTATAAAATGAGAGGGTTGGGTGCAAGGTTCCTGAGGCCCTGGGGCCTTGCAGCTGAGTTTATCTCCCCCACCCCCTGTCCAACCACTTATGGAAGTACTCATAAAGTATTTCACAGCCACAAGGAAAAGGCACACAAGGTCCCCCAGCCTCCCCACACAGAGGAGCTGCACCCACACCCCTCCCTCAAGGCTGGGCTTCCTCCCCTTCAGCACACACAAGCTCTTCTAGGCCTCCCAGCTCTTTGCAGCAGCTCCCTGGAATGGAATGGCCCAGCCATGGCTTCTCAGAGGACAGCTTCTTGGCAGAGCCGGCAGTGGGTGGAGTAGAGCACATTTTTTCCTTTGAGGTCCAAAGGGCTGTCAACCCTCTTCAGCTGCCCTGGGGCCCGACAGCCACAGAGAGAGATTTACGGCCTGGAGAGCTTTGATCCTGGCCTCTGATAAACATCAGGAACAGCTCGACCCTAAGCCCCGAGGAGAAGGTTTATGGATCAAAATGCAGCCTCCTGGAGAAAACGAGCCCAGGAGGGGGTGCCCAGGGACAGATTGGCCCCTTAAAGTTCTCTCATCAAGCAGAGCCACTGCCATCCACCCTTGCCTTCCAGGGAGAGGGACACAGCTGGGTGGCTGAGGCCTTTGAACAAGAAGCAACACTGATCAGAGAAAGGTGAAGATCCTGTCAAAGGTTAAACTGGGGAAGGGGTGAAGGCGGTGGACCCAAGCCTCTGAAATTCACCACCCTCGCTCACCTGTTCTTCCAAACAGCATTGCCCAGGTTTCTCTAAACCACAGACCGAGACAGCAGAGAGAGCGTGCGCCAAATAAGATCTGAGCTGAGAAAGGAATGCTTCATCCGTGGGTTTTGTTGTCCCTGTTCTTGCCGTTGACATGTTGTTCCTGGTGATGATGGGGGTGGTTAATTGCTTGATTATATTTCATCCCTGCCTTCTTTCCAAAAGGACAGGGGGCTGGGAGAGTCTCTGTGTGGTCACAAAACCCTCATGGCTCTTTCCCATGCCCTCCACTTGGCCATGCAGGATGGCAGGGAATCCATGCACCCTCTCGGAACAGCCCCAGTCTTGTTGACTGAAAAGAAATCCCAGGAACAGAGCTACATCCAAGGCGAAGGAGGGGCCAGACGGTCTCCTCTGGAAGCCACCTCGGATGGGCTGCCTCGAGTTTAAGGTCTCAGCCACCTCCATAAAACTGTTCCCCTCTGCGAAGCAGCTTCTGCTCTGGGGAGGTGGAGTAGGTCTCAAAGCAAGTCCAGCAGGCAAGGTCTTCACTCTCCAGGGTCTGGAGTGTTCTATAGACATCGGGAGACGTACATCCATCTAAAGAGACACTCTAGTAAACCTGCAGCTCTTCATTGCACCCAGCAAACCAGCCTGTGGCCCATGCATGCAGGAATAAATACATATTTGCTGAGCACCCAATTGGGTCTGATAACCCTGGCCTGTCTTGCAGGGTCATCCTGAGAAATAGCTGATGTCAGACGATGAGCGTGAGCAGCTGTTCTCCATTTGCACTCAACAAGAGAAAAGGGCCTTAAATTTCAGCAGGATGGATTAAGGTTAAACATTAAGAACAGCTTCCTGGCTAGGAGGGTTGTGAAACACTGTAATGTGTTACCAAGGGATGCTGCAGACATTCCTCTCTCGATGAGACTTTAAAGAGGAAGGAGGTTGGTGATCTGCCCAGGAGGTTTTATTAGGAACTTTATTAGGTCATCTGGTCCATCCGCCTAACGGCAAGGGCTTGGACGAGACACACACCAAGCAAGGCCTTTCAGGAGGGCCTCCACAGTTCCTCACAATCAAAAAAGCTAAAATCTCCCTGGGCCCTAGACAGTGAAAAGAGAAATCAGAGCCAACAGCAAGGCCACCCTTTGGGTCTGATTTCAAGCTTCAGATAGTGTTGGTCACTCATAGCAATAAGAGGGAGAAATGTGATTCTCAAACTCTCCAGAGACCAAGACAGTAATTTACCAACCAGCACCAAGTGAAGCTTTCCCACCTGCAGGGACCTGGAAAGCCAGGTCAGCCCCTGGCATTCCAAGGGCAAGTAGGTCACCAGTTCTGATGGGTGGGAGTGAAAGGCTAACAGTAAGATCACACATCTGGCTGGGCATAGTGGCTCACACCTGTAACTCCAGCACTCTGCGAGGTCAGTGCAAGACCACTTGAGGCCAGGAATTCAAAACCATCTTGGCCAACATAGTGAGACCCCATATTAACTGAAAAAAACAAATTAGCTGGGCACGGTGGTGTGCACCTGTAATCCCAGCTACTCGGGAGGCTGTGGCAGGAAGATTGCTTGAACCCAGGAGTTTGAGGCTGTAGTGAGCTGGAATCATGCCACTGCACTCCAGCCTGGGCAACAGAGAGCAACCCTGTCACAAAATACACACACACACACACACACACACACACACACATCTTATTGCCAGTGGAACAATCCACCCATTTCACAGATAGGGAGACTGGGGCCTTGATATGAGCAATGTCTTCACGTCAGTACTTTGTATCAGAGTTAGGACTGGAAAACCCTGGTTAGGGGCCTGACTTTATCACTCACTACTTGTGTGACCTCAAGCAAGTCATTTAACAACCTCGAACCCTCAGTAGCCTCCTCTACAAAATGGGTGGGTTATAATCAGGAAACTGTCATCAAGTCCAGAGCGCCATAGATGGAAAGCGACAGCCCTTGTTGCCATCACTCTCACTTCTAGTCCTTTCTCTTCATTTAACTGCTGTCAGTGTAGCCCTTTAACTTGGAGGGGATCCTTCTAAGTTCTCAGATTAACAGAAAAGTAAAATATTTAATCTTTAAGACCATGGAAGGTATCTCATTGGTCTTAGTCATCATCCCATCCATGCCACTTGTTTTGCAGATGAGATAGGGGAGTATCCACAACACTCAGAGAAAGACAGCAGAGACACCCTAGACAGAGGTCAGGGGTGGGGAGGAAATGCCAAGAATATGCTTGCTTGACCTCTCAGTGCAGCTCCCTGGCCCTGGGTATAGTCTTCAACTCATTAACCTGAAATCCTAGGTATGCTAAGTCATTCTTTGGCCTCCATTTCCTTCGTAGCCTCTGTTTACACAGCCCCCAAGTAGCCTGGTCTTGGGGTTAGCACCTGGGGTGGAGGGGCTGTCTCACAAAATCATTCTTGACTAACCTGACGAACTCTGGGAATCTTCCAGTCTCTCACCATCTTCAGCCCTCCCCACCCATTCACCTTCTGCTCCGTCCCACCCCATCTCTATAAGGTCAATTCCCACCCAAGGCAAGAGCAACTCAACACAATACAAGGACATCTGGTGAGCAACTATTATTTACAAGACTCTATGTAAGCAGATATTATCTAATTTGACCCCCCTGCAACCATCATGGAAGATAGTTATCATCACTCACCTTTACAGATAAGGAAGCCATGAATCAGAGGTTAACCAACATGACCTAGTGACACAAGTAGCAAAAGTGGAACATGTGGGGGTTAAATTCTGGTCTCTGAGGCTCCAGCGCCCATCCTCTTTTGAGGGGGCAGCTGCTCCCATCCCAGACCTGGGATTCCATCACTCTTCCTAAATGTTTCTGACACTGTCTGCCAGTTCTGATGCTGCAGCCTTCACCTTGATCCCAGGCCTGAGTCCCCCTCTCGGGGAAATCCTGTGTCTCCTGGGATCAACAGAGTCACCTCCCTATTCCCCAGTTCCGGGAGTTCCATGGTGAATAAAAGACATGCCGTACGGTAGCTTGCTGACCAGGATTTTCAAGCATCCAGATTCTATGGGAGCCCTCTGCCTATCTGGAGGGTACATCCCCTCACTCCCTTGCCTGGGCGATACCAAATCTTTGGGCTATGATATACAGGCAGGAAAGGACTCCTCACAAGGCCCACTCATCCTAGAGCATGTCACCTGCCTGTTGTTGCAGTTGGCCAGATTCCCCTTAGTCAAGCCCAGACTAAGGCACGGCAACCAGGCCTGCTGGAGACACCTCCAGATAGGGCCACGGTGGCACAGCAGTAAAGAGAACAGGTCCAGGCATGGTGGCTCATGCCTGTAATCCCAGGTCTTTGGGAGGCCAAGGCAGGCAAATCACCTGAAGTCAGGAGTTCAAGACCAGCCTGGCCAACATGATGAAACCCTGTCTCTACCAAAAATACAAAAAAATTAGCCTGGTGTGGTGGTGCACACCTGTAATCCCAGCTACTCGGGAGGCTGAGACAGAAGAATCACTTGAATCCGGGAGACGGAGGTTGCAGTGAGCTGAGATTGCACCACTGCACTCCAGCCTGAGTGACTGAGTGAGAGTCTGTCTCAAAAAAAAAAGAACAGACTCGGGTCACACTGACTAGCTGGGAGCTCTTGGCAAGTTCCCCATCTATACCTCAGTTTCCCCATCTATGAAATGGAAATATGAGTTCCTACCTCATAGAGTTCTGATGAGAATTACATGAGCTAGTGTTTGTGAGCAATTAGACCAGAGCCTGGCACCTGGTTAGTACAACCTACATGTTATTCAACAAGAGTAAAGGCCTATACTTTGAAGTTTGAAAACCACAGGCCGGGAATCCAGTCACAGGCTCAGAGAATCTTAAGGTTGGAGGGAACCACCTTTCTCCCAGTGCGATTGTCCTTGCTCCCACAGCACCCACAGGTGAGCCTGCAGCCTCCAGAATACCTGCAAGGATGAGGAGTTTACTACCTTACAGGCAGACTAGCTCAAGGTTCAACAATTTTCATTTTGTTTTTTTACCTTGAACAAAAAGCAGCCTGCCTGAAGCTTCCATCTACCAGCCCGTGCCCTGAGTCCCAGAGCCTCCTCCCTTTCCTGTGACAGCTCAGCCCCGCATTCCCTCCTCGCCCTGCTCTGGGCACCCTCAGCTGTGCACCATGATTAGCAGGCGGTTTCCATGCTGGCGCGTCATGCAAACCAGCCCAGCGCATTTTTCCCGGCTCCCCACACCTTCTCTCTCCTGAGCCCCCAGGCCAGCATACCAGCACGCACACCCGTGTTGACAGCTCCCAGGATGGCTCAGCCAGGCAGGGCGTGGTCCAGAGCCAAGTGGATGGTGCCTGGGGACAAAGTAGAGCATGTGGGCTCTGAGAAAAGCCTCCAAGCACATGGCCCAAGACCGAGAAGGGGAGGCTTGTTCCAGAATCTGCCTTAACATGGCAAAATGGACAGGTGAGGGGGATCTGGGAGGCACCAGGCAGTCTCCAGCCCCTTTGAAGGGCTTGAGCATCTGGGCTGAGCAGTACCATCTTCTTCCATTCCTTTAATCAATGTGAAAATTGGTGGGAAGATAATGCAGAGAGTCTTCAATACTTAGGCGCAAATGAATCTGATGTTTTTTGAGGGGTCAGTGACAGTTTGGGTTCCCAGAGTGAAAAGAGATTTTGGCAAACAGAAGAAAGGGCACCACAGGTGAAGACCTGAACAAACTGCCTCCACCTCTCAGCTTGCCTGGAAGGACGGGAAAGGAGAAGATGGAGAATATTTATTTCAGGGTCTACCATGTGCTAGGTACTGCCCTTAGCCATTGACGGAAATTAACAACACTAAGATAGATAAGATAGTCTCCATTTACAGAGGAGGAAATCAGTACTCAGAAGAGTGACGCAGCATGCCCAAAGACACAAAGCTTTCAAGGGGCGGGGCAGAAGTCAAACTCAGGGCCAGCTTCCTGCAAGGTCCTTTCCACTATGTGGGTAGGTCACACTGCTTCCTAGGTGCTACCGGTGCTGAGAGCCTCCGCAGCGGGCTGGGAAAATCTTCCCTCTCACACACAAATACACGCATGCACACACCATTCATGTACAAACATATGCACACACACACTCATGCACACACATTCATGCACACACACAGAGACATACTCATGGACACACATTCATGCACACACGTACATATGCATGCACACACGTACACACCCACACACATGCACATGCACACACTCATTACACACACACGCACACTAATAGGCTCACATTGCTAACCAGGATACAGAGACCCGACACCAAGGCTAGGACCCCGAACTCAAACCAGATCACCTGGTTCAAGCCTTGGTCCAGCCTCTGGCTAGCTTGGTTACCTCTTTATAATAACACCTGCCTCACTGGGTTTGAGGATGATGAAATGAGTTACTATTTGTAATGTAGTTAGAACAGTGAGCAAGCATGTGTCATACACGCAGGAGCGTGACAGAGAGAACCCAAATAGGCCACAGGAGGCCAGGCCACAGGAGGCCAGGCTGGGGGTCATCCAGGTCCCCATCTCAAAATAGGAGGGTCCAGATGAAGCCCTCACCGTTTTTTCAAGCCAAACATCCTGGAGAGGGGAAGCGGTCCGGCTGCAGCTTTGAGTGAGGCTCTCCTGAACAAACGGCAAATGCTCCTGGGCTCTCCGGGGACACAGGGGCTTCATCCCAGCTGCTTTCAAAAGCTTGATCTGCAGGTTCTAAGCTGCTCAGTGCTCAGCCCAGAACAAGGTGGCATCCAGTAAAATAGCCTTCAGAGGAAAGGGACAGCAGGGCCCTGCGGAACCCTGGCCACAGGAGTACCCCAGCCCTGGGTGAGTTTGAGAACAGACACCCCCAGTGAGGGCAGCAGACAGGGGCAAAGGGAAGGAGGTGGGGGCAAAAGAAAGGAGGCAGGGTCCTGAGGGCACCCCTAAAGGAAACTTCAAGCCAGGCCTCCCTGAGTCCAGGCCCCCATGAGCTGCTGGCCCATCAGACACAGACATTCCTCCACTCAGAGTAGGAAAAGCAATTTTTAAAAATTTTTTTTATTTTACTTTAAGTTCTGGGTACATATGCAGATCTTGCAGGATTGTTACATAGGTATACACATGCCATGGTGGTTTGCTGCCTCCATCCCCCCGTCACCTACATTCGGTATTTCTCCCAACGTTATCCCTCCCCAGTCTCCCCACCCCCAACAGACCCCAGTGTGTGATGTTCTCCTCCCTGTGTCCATGTGTTCTCATTGTTCAACACCCACTTATGAGTGAGAACATGTGGTGTTTGGTTTTCTGTTCTTGTGTCAGTTTGCTGAGAATGATGATTTCCAGATTCACCCATGTCCCTGCAAAGGACTTGAACTCATTCCTTTTTATGGCTGCATAGTATTCCATGGTGTATATGTGCCACATTTTCTTTATCCAGTCTTTCTTTGATGGGCATTTGGGTTGGTTCCAAGTCTTTGCTATCGTAAACAGTGTCACAATGAACATACGTGTACATGTGTCTTTATAATAGATTGTTGGAAGACACCAACAAGAGAGCCAAAGACAGACAGAGATGGACAGAGAGAGACCCGCACCAGTGGGCAGCGAGTGCTGTGGTTTTCCTCCTTTGGGTATATACCCAGTAATGGGATTGGGAAAAGCAATTTTTTTGTTGATTTTTTTAAAAAATAAATTTAGGGGATATAGGTGCAGTTTTGTTCCATGGATATTGTACAGTGGTAAAGTCTAGGCTTTTAGTTGTGCCATCGCCTGAATAGTGTGCAGAGGCTGAGGTGGGCAGACCTCTGGAGCCCAGGAGTTCAAGAGCAGGTTGGGCACCATGGCGAGACCTTGTCTCTACAAAAAAATACAAAAGTTAGTCTGGTGTGGTGGTGAACTCCTATAGTCAGAGCTATGCGGCATGCTGAGGCTCCTGCCTCAGGACTGCTTGAGCCCAGAAAGTCGAGGCTGCAATGAGCCATGATCATGCCACGTACTCCAGCCTGGGCAACACGGTAAGATCCTATCTCAAAAAAAAAGTAGTAATTTCTCACCCCTCACGCCCCTCCCCTCCTCCCATCCTTCTGAGTCTCTAATGCCTGTCCTTCCACACTCTGTCCCTGCATTCACATTATTTAGCTCTCACTGATAAGTGGGAATACACAGTATTTACTTTTGTTGCTGAGTTAGTAAATGCAGCTTTTAAACTGGGCTCTTCTGTCATTCAACTGTCAGGCAGGGAAGACACCAACAAGAGAGCCTAAGACAGACAGAGATGGACAGAGAGAGACCCGCACCAGTGGGCCACGAGTGCTGCGGTTTTCCTCTTAGACATTTGGGGCCTTCTGATTTATCAGCAAACATCTGGATTCCTGATTTCCAGCCCAATGTGGAAAGAAACTGACAACTCATGATCAGTTCAGTCCAGCTCAGCATCTACTCACGGTGCACCTGCCATAGACGAGGTCTCCAGGGAGGCATGAAGACGAACGAGACGCGGCCCTTTCCTCTGACAGCTTACGGTCTAGTTGAGAGATGGAGGGCAAACAAAGTATTATAAAAGAGGTGCAGTCACTGCTAGAGAAGAGATTTCTACGAAATGTCAAGGAAGCCCAGGAAACAGAGGTGTGGCAAGAAGGCTGAGAAGTGCGTGTGTTTGCTTTCTGGAAAGTGATCTGGAATATTCATCAAAAGACTTAAGCAATGTTCATAACCTTTGACCCAGAAATTCCACTTTTAAGGGTCTATTTGGAGGACATAATCAGAGGTATGCATGAAGATTTCTATGCAAAGACATATTTATGTCGTTTTTAACAGAAAAACATGGGGAACAAATCACATGTATAAGAAGCATATTGCATGTGAAAGGGGTGGAGAGGGGAAAGTCTTTCACGCAGAGAGAAGAGAATACGCAAAGATGTTGTGGCAAGAGCAGCAGCTTCAAGGACTAAAAGGAGGCCAGCATAGATAGATGACAGGAGGAAAGAGAGAGAGAGAGAGAGAGAGAGAGAGAGAGAGAGAGAGAGAGGTGTGTCAGTGGAACTCAGAGAGCAGGATGGAGACCTAACCACGCAGTCTTGCAGTGAGGGTTCTTGTGGCCATCCTGAAGGCCATGGGAAATAAATCTTTGCCATATTTTCCATGATGGGGAGCCATGATCATGTCTATGTTGCCCCGTGGAGAATGCATGCTAGGACATCAGGCACCCGTCTAAGTGTTGCACGGGTATTTGCATATTTAATCTTCCCCATCTTAAGAGACAGGGAAGCTGAGACTCAGAGAAGTGAAGCAACTTCCCTAAGGTTGCACAGCTTGGAAGAGGTGAAGCCAGGCAGTCTACCCCCCAAAGAACTTCACCGTTGTGCTATCTGAATAGAGGGCAGAGCGTGGATGTGGGCAGACCAGTCAGGAGCCACTGCAGTGCCCCAGGATGGAAGCTGCGAGAGAAGTGGACTGCAACGGAAGAGAAAGGCGAATCAGAAGGACTTGGTGATAGAAGAGGGTGACAAGGGGTGGGGAGGGGGACACAGAGTGGGAGGGAAGGGCCAAGAGTAACCCCCAGGCCTCCCACTCACACTTCACTGATTTGGAGGAAGCTGAAGTGTGTTAATTACAGAGACACATACACCATGCACACCCAGGAGACATAGTTGTGTATTGGGCAGAGAGAGCAAGAATGAAAGACAACAAACGGAAAACAGCGGCTCTCTTTCAGTGGTAGGATGATGAGTTATTTTTATTTTGTCTTTAAACACGTCTACATCTTCTAAATTTCCTACAACAGATATGCTTTACTTTCATAACCAGAGTAAAATGAGTTACACCTCCAAATTATGCATCAGGATCTGTAGAGTGTCTTCCCTGCAATGTGCTTGGTTGTGCCCTAGGGATGTTGGCTATTTCCATCCACAAGGTATTGTCTGTAGGCACCCCTTGAAGTGTGTGACCATCAGGGTGTCAGCATCAGGCAGCAAGTGACAATCACGCCGCACCCCCCCCCAGTATCGCAACCCACCCAGCTCTTCAAAAGCTCCAGAAGCCCACGCATGGCAGGCTCCACCCAGAGCCTAAGGGCAGATGTTTGATCGAATTATCTGTAGGAATTCCAGACCTCTCCAAGAGATCTTAGCTTTCTGCAGAGGAGCAAGTAACACCAGTCCAGCGGGGCCTAGAACCAATCACACCATTGACCTCCTGGGCTCAATGACAGATGAATTCTCTGTGGCCCCTCGGGGGTGGCAGAAGGGTCTCCCCTGGGCCCCTGAGAATCTCCAAATTCCTGCTTAGCTTCCTCTCTAGGGGCGAGCCCAAGCCTGGCAGGGCCAGGTGGGATGAGGGCAGTTTCCTCACAGTCTGGTTGGGAAGAAGGGAACACATCATTCCTCTAACACCAACCTCTAGAGAATGGGAGGGAGGGTCAGAGCCCAGGGCCTCAGACAGAGACTCCAAGAGCTCAGGAGAGCCCTGGCCTCAGGCCACGTGATCAGGACCCTGGGGGGCACCCACAGTATCCCAAGGGAGTGAAGTGAGCTCCCTGTGACACTGTGAGGGGATGGAAGGGGCTAAGGAGATAGGGGTTCCGCATGACTCCAGAAGAAGATGAGCATCTGCCTGGCAGGGGCTTCCGCAAGACACCAGCTGCCTTAGCTACAATTAGAGGGACTCCTGGTTTCTAGAAAGAGTACTGGTGGCTGTAGAGTCAGCACACCTTAGTTCAAAATCAGGCTGATTCCATGTTTAAAAATGGTGATTCTGGCAGCCAACTCATGGGATTATTAAGGTCACAAGAACCCAAGGGGAAGCCACTGTGGTTGGCATATGGACTCACACAGCAGAGGTATATTCACACAGTAACTCTATGGGATTTGTTGCTGGGTAATGCCCCACAGTGGCCTGACCCCAAGAGCAAAGAATAAGCCCACACATACCATATGCACAGTTGTCAATATTCACTTTTTTGAAAAACTTTCTTTTTTTTTTTTTTTTTAGACAGTCTCACCCAGGCTGGAAGGCAGTGGCTGAATCTCTGCTCAGCCTACCCCTGAGTCCTGGGACTAGAAGCGCCTACCACCACAGCCAGCTAATTTTTATATTTTTAGTAGAGACAGGGTTTCACCATGTTGGTCAAGCTGGTCTCAAACTCCTGACCACCGGTGATCTGCCGGCCTTGGCCTCCCAAAGTGCTGGGATTACAGGCATGAGCCACTATACCCAGCCTGATTTTTTTTTTAAGAGACGAAGTGTCACTATATAGAGATCCTCCCATCTCAGCCTCCTCAGTAGCTGAAACTATAGGCACACCCCACTGCACCCGGCAATATTCACACTTACAGTTGAATACATAAATATAATCATAACCGCTTAAATACACATATACATGCACAACCTATTTACTCCCAAACATTCTCGTAGTCATATGTAATTCATCATAACTTAGGACAATCTGTAACTTATGAAGGGCTTTCCACCTGAGCCTTATCTCTTGTGATTATCAAGGATCATCCCATGTGTACTCTCTGCATGATGAGATAGATAATGTAATTATTACTATCCAGTTCCTAAAGGCAATGAATGACACTGAGCTCAGTGCAACTGAGACTCCCAAAGACACACAATGAGTAGTCAGCAGTGTCCAATTTAAATTCAATTCCAAACAAACGCCACACATGTACCCATGACATATAAACATTCGTATCTCCTTCACAGCAAGTTGAAGTGCCTTAGCTTCCCCAAAGAATGCTTGGAATCAACCCTGAGAGTCAATAGAGAGGCAGACCCTCATCTTCAAGCTGACACACACAGCTGAGACTCAGATCACCCTTCTTAATCCCCAGCCTTTATCTGGGACATTCTTTCCACCCAGGCCGCCAACCTCCGATTCCTCTCCCCTAACCAACCCCAGCCCACACACTTTCTCTCTTCTCTGATGTCCCACTGTGCAGTCCCTTTTTTGCAGCTTAGCCTTCATGGTTCTCTAGTTGCTTCTCTCTGCTTAAAATGTAAAAGCCAGGTCTCAAAAAAAAAAAAAGTAAGAGCCAGGACCCTGCAGTCAGCCAGATATGGACTGATGTCCTATCTCCCACTCTTCCTAGCTGCATGGCCCTGGAGACATTGCTTAACCTCTCTGAGCCTACTCTCTTTGCCTATAAAAGGAGGGTAATGATTGTACATACCCCGTAATTATGAGAACTCTGTGTGGCCGGGCGTGGTGGCTCACGCCTGTAATCCCAGCACTTTGGGAGGCCAAGGCAGGTGCATTACAAAGTCAAGAGATCAAGACCATCCCGGTCAACAAGGTGAAACTCCATCTCTACTAAAAATACAAAAAAATTTAGCTGGGCATGGTGGTGCGCACCTGTCATCCCAGCTACTCAGGAAGCTGAGGCAGGAGAATTGCTTGAACCCAGGAGGCGGAGGTTGCGGTGAGCCGAGATCAAGCCTTTGCACTCCAGCCTGGGTAACAAGAGTGAAACTCCGTCTCAAAAAAAAAAATAAAAAAGAGAACTCTATGTAAAAAAACAGCATCTGACACAAAGCAAAACCTCGATAAATATTAACAATGGATACAGTTCTCTTTTTCCAGCAAATGGCAACTCACTGGAAATGGGACCTATTCTTTTTGGTACCCCACTAAAGGCCCTAGCGCAGTTCTGGCCACAACCAAGTTATTTGTCAGCTATGTCAAGATGGGTTCCAACTGAGTCACAGGCTAGCTGTGACACTTCAGCTAGTGGGACTTTAGGTGACTCATTTCACCTCTCTGGGCCTCAGTTCTCTGAGTGGGTGAAGCGGCGTCAAACCCACTCCTAACCCACAGTACAGAGTGGATTGGTGAACTACACTCTCAGCTGCAGCTGCAAAAGGGAAAGTTAATTGCACCAGAGGGCGTGACTCAGGCCTGGGTTTGGGTCCTGGCTCCACCTTGAACAAGTCACGCATCTTCTCCAAGCATTCGTTTTCTCATCCATAAAGTGAGGATAGTGATGTCTACTTTATAGTATTGTTATAATAATTAAATGGCATAATGCCTGCAAAATTCCCGGCATGTGATGGACACACAATAAATGGCCTTGGTGGTGGAAGTTGTTGTTATCATTCTTGTTATTCCCAAGAGTGAAGGAGGGAGAAGGTACAGAGAATTCAAGCCACCGTTGCTCTGACAGCAATGACTTAAGAGAAGAAATGGGTAGTAAAAATGTGAGGAAGTGTCATTAGGCAAACCCCAGAATTCTCATGGCCTGAACCCCATGCCCTTGCCAGCCTCCCTCCTGCCCCCCCAAGCATACAGAAAGAAACTAAGCAGCTTGTCATCCTCTATTTGTCAACCAGAAGGTCCACAGTGCTGTCTGGGTTTTAGCTCCAGCTTCTCCAGTAGAGGCGCCGGCCAAGTGAGGCACAGACACCGAGTGGCCCCTACGAAGCACGGCCACTGTCGGGGTTGAAATCAAAGCCCCTGTGCCCCTGGGGGCCCATCGGCCTGCCTGAGGCTGATCTCCAAAGAGCAGAACTGCCTGTCACAGCCCGCAGGAGACCAGCAGCCTTCTGGAGTTGCTGGGCTGAACAGGAGCAGCCCAAACTTGTCTGAGAGCTGTCCCCCGCCGGGAGGCCCAGGGCACCTCTGTGACCCTCAGGGGGAGGGTCTAAGGGGAGGAGAGGGCTAAAAGAATCTCTCCGGAACCAGGAGAGGAGTCAGGCATGACACCCTTTTCCCAGCCCTGGCACTTCCAAAGCCTGCTCTGACCCCACCCTCCCCAGAGGCCACGCCACAGACGAAGCCGACTCAAGCCTGACTCTGTGCCAGCCCTCAAGTGTCGCCTTAAGTATGGGGAACTCAGCAGCTCCAGGGTTCTGACCTTCCTGCCAGGGCCACAACAAACACCTGTCACCAGCATGAGTGCTAATGACAGGCCCGAGTGAGTGGCATTAAGGTTAACACCTGCGTTAGTGGTGTGCCCTTCGAAGGTCAGCAGTGCCTGTTTAAGCAGCCTGGGGGGAGGATGGGGGTAGGGACTAGCCACCAGCCAATCTAAGCAGGTGGCTCTATTACTTGTGCTAAAGCTCTCCCCAGTCATCCATGTAATTGAAGTAACTCGGGATTTTCTCTCCTGTACCCTGGAGCAGAGCAGGAAGAAGGGGAGAGGGAGGACGCATTCGCCTTAAGTGGCCCTGCTGACCTGCCGCTGGGTAGGTGGGCTCTCCCTGTACGTAGGGGAGTAGGGGGCTTGTTGAGGCTGACACCATGGCTCCTGGAAATGTTCTGCCATTAGCTATGCCCTAAGCCCTGAATCACCTATCAGGTCAAATCTCTCATCAGCTCCAGATTGCTCCTGTCTGTTCACTCAAGCAAACTTTCTCCCCTGGGGTGCTCCCAGCTCAGTTTCTAGGCCTTCTCATCCTCACTGCTGCATCCTGCCCTTGCCACCCTCAGAGAGCCCACCTGTCTCTGTTTTGGGACTTTAACATAGCTCATCACTTTAGGACAACAGGACAGATTTAAACAAAAGGCTTGCCCAAAGCAGAAATCATCACCAAAATGCGGGTCTGAGACTAGACAGGAGGAATCGCTGGGCAGCAGCTCATATTTATAAATGCCATGTGCCTTGGAGGTTCTTTAGGAAGAGTAAGTCCTGATCATTTTCCTTCTAGTCGTTTAACAGTGGAGAAAGATCTATAAAGGGTCTATTTTGTGCCAGACATGGAACAAGGTACTGGGAGGAAAAAGACACAGTGCCCCCAAAAGGGAACTAAGGGAGAGTTGGGTGGGTAATGTGAGTATTTAAGCATCCCTGCTCTGTGGCTTTGGACAATTCCCTCAACCTCTCTGAGCTTTCTCATTGATAAAACCAACGTGATAATAAAGCGAGGATTACATGAGCTCATAGCCACATTCCCATGGAAGGAATGGAGAAATCAGGGACTCTGTAGATGAAAAAAAGCCATGACAGGTGTTCCTGATGACAGCATGCCTGGGTGACCCAGGAATTTTTTTCTTTTCTTTTTTTTTTTTTTTTTTCGAGATGGAGTCTTGCTCTGTCACCAGGCTGGAGTGCAGTGGCACCTCCACTTCCCAGGTTCAAGAAATTCTCTGCCACAGCCTCCCGAGCAGCTGGGACTTAGTAGAGACAGGGATTCACCATTTTGGCCAGGATGGTCTCAATCTCTTGACCTCGTGATCTGCCCGCCTTGGCCTCCCAAAGTGCTGGGATTACAGGCGTGAGCAGCTAATTTCTTGAAATGAAAGCGGCTATCCTTGTATAAATTAGGGTGTTGGAGTGTTTCTGGAGATGGGGGATAAAACTCCTTACGCTGATTGCTTAGGGGTCTGTGCACGTTGATAAATGTCGGGTGGTGTTACGATGGTAAGAAGATGTCAGGAATAAACCAGAGAACTCCTTGAAGATGCCATGGCCAGGTGGGAAGAGGACAGCATCTGAACCTCACTTGCCCTCCGTGTCCTGGGATTCTCCAAAGCCTGCCCCAAAGGGCCCAGGCACCAAGCCCTTCTATCAGCAAAACAGAGGAGGGAAAAACAATGACTCAGCAACAATCAGCGTTTAAATTGCACCCTTTGTCTCCCACCTGCGGTTTTATTACCCATCCCACATAGTCTATTTCTCCTCTTCTCACAGGCCTTTAACTCACCTCATGAGACCATTTTCAAGATGGGGAAAACTGAGCTACAGTCACACAGTTTAGCTCAACACAGAAACCAGCAGCCGTGATCATGGTATCGGGTCATATTAATACTTATTGCAACCTAGCTGAGCACTAGATATGTGCCACGGCTATTAGCTCATGTCATCCTCACCTCTGTATCATCTGTTTAACAAACGAGAAAACTCAGAGAGGTTGAGGGAATTGTCCAAAGCCACACAACCGGTTAATTGGTGGGGCAACTCTCAAACAGCCTTTTTTGACCCAAGATATCAAGGGCAGTTCTTACCTGCTATACCCAGATGCAAATGGGCTCAAAGACCAGAATCGGGACTGCCGAGGCACGAGAGTGACAGTGACCCCCGGGCAGCAAAGACTGCAGGAGTGTGTGGGAGTCCAATATACTTCAGAGATCACCCCCATCTTTGCAGGAGAGAGAAATTTTCAAGGACAGGCAGGGAAGAAAGCCTCAGGGTTTAACCCGGTATCATTCAGTCTAAAGGTGGATTCCAGAGCAGGGAGGGCCATGAGAAAAGAAGGGAATTGGAAGCCGTAAACCTTCCTCTGCACAGAACGCAGGTGACCAGGCAGGAAACGAGGCCGGCAGCTGTGCAGCCCTCCACTCATATTTCACAGGCAAGACAACAACAATTGGACATGTCACTCCCAAAAACCAGAAACGCAAAGCAATTTGAGACGAACTTTCAGAATGATGAAACAAATAGCCATGTTCGTGTTATACACCAAATAAATCACACCAAAATGATAGTTGTAATTCCCAAAAGTACACAGAGAATTGATTTTACTATGACACTTATCATGATGAACGGGTGCACCCCAGGACGGGCCATCTGAAGTGGCAGCTGCTTAACCCCTGCCCTCCCAGGCCTGGTCTCTTGCCCGAAGAGTCCCCCAGCTGTTCTCGAGGCCCCAGTATACAAAGCCTGACTGCCGGGCTGAGCCCTGGCCCTGCGCCATGGGGCCCACGTAGGTGGGCACATCAGCAGCTTCCAAAGTGCTGGGCAAGTCCCGACCAAGCTCCCACCTAAAACAGAAAGGGGGCTGGGCATGGTGGCACAAGCCTGTAATCCCAGCACTCTGGGGGGCCAACGAGGGCCGATCACTTGAGCTCACGAGTTCGAGACCAGCCCGGCCAATATGGTGAAACCCCATCTCTACTAAGAATACAAAGTTAACCAGGCATGGTTGCATATGCCTGTAATTCCACCTACTCGGGAGGCTGACGCAGGAGAATCACCTGAACCTGGGAGGCAGAGGCTACAGTGAGCCAAGATCCCGCCAGTGCACTCCAGCATGGGTGACACAGCGAGACTCCATCTCACGAAATAAAAGTAAAATGAAATTTTTAAAAACAGAAAGAGGCTCACTGGCCAGCTGCATCTGAGTGAAGGGAGGAAAGGCCTGGCGTTTTCCATTAATTGCCTACTTAATCTTTTTCTTTTAACTTTTATTTTAGGTTCAGGGACACATGTACGGGTTTGTTATATAGGTAAATTGCATGTCATAAGGATTTGGTGTACAGATTATTTTGTTAGCCAGTTGATAAACATAGTATGCAACAGATAAGTTTTTAAATCCTCACCCTCACATCCTCCACCCTCAAGTAGGCCCTGGTATCTATGTTCCCTTCTTTGTATCTATGTGTTTTCGATGATTAGTTCCCACCAATGAGTGAGAACCTGCGGTATTTGGTTTTCTGTTTCTGTATTAAATAATGGCCTATATATTATCTATAATATATAGGTAGATAATGGCCTCCAGCTCCACCCATATTGCTGCAAAGAACATGATATCGTTCTTTTTTATGGCTGCATAGTATTCCATGTTATATATGCCTGCTAGATGTCATTACTTATTCCTTGTTTTCAGATGAATTCATTGAGGCTCAGAGAGGCCAGATATTACATTACCCAGGGATTTGAATAAAAGTCTTCATAATTCTGAATGGGTTATCTTCCCACCATGTTCTGCTGCTAAGATTCTTCCACCCACTCTGGGCTGGAATTCATTCATTCATTCATTCAAGCCATCAATCAGGGCCCAGCATTAGATGTCAGACACTGGGTCGAGGATACAAGAGAGAATAAGACGCTATTTCTGTCTCAGAGAACTCCCCACAAGCACGAACAGGAGGGGCAGACCATCACATAAATGAATGAAAATCGCAATCATGGTTCATTCTTCTAGGAGATATGCATGGGCTATAAGAGCACTGTGATGGGGAGCTGCCAGATCAGGAAGGGCAGTGGAGGCTTCCCCGAGGACCTGACAGAGCTCACGGATAGCACGGTGCCAGCCAGGTGAAAGGACAAGGGTACAGTGGGCACCAGGCCTAGAGGCAGCCAGCCAGGAGCAGAAAGAGGAGGTAAGGAAGGCAGGTGGCAAAGGAGGCCAGGGAGGCAGGAGGAAGGGTGGGGGGCTGCCGAGACTGCGTACCAAGGGGCTTTTCTCATCGTGACTCTATGGAAAGTCATCACAAGGATCAGGCCGGGAAGACATGAGCAGATTTGGGTTTCAATAGCTCACTCCAGTACGACTCAGGGGCCCTGCTGAACCTCATCAGGTCATGGGGAGGCCAACCTCGTTTCAGATTGGAGGCTGAGAATACCTAAAGTCTGTGTCCTTACAGGAATTTTTGCCTTTCACCACCCCTAGGTCAGAACAGTATGGCTTACCGTGATAGCTGCTCTAAGAGAGCGAACAAAGAGTAAATAGAAGATGTTCTATAAAAGAAGCTATAGGCTGGGCACGGTGGCTCATGCTTATAATCACAGCACTTTGGGAGGCCACGCCAGCCTTATCATTTGAGGCCAGGAGTTTGACACCAGCCTGGCCAACATGGTAAAACCCTGTCTCTACTAAAAATAAAAATAAAAAAAATTAGCTGGGCATAGTGACAGACACCTGTTATCCCAGCTACTCTGGAGGTTGAGGCAGGAGAATCGCTAGAACCCAGGAGGCAGAGGTTGTAGTGAGCCAAGATCATGCCATTGCAATCCAGCCTGGGTAACAAGAGTGAAACCCTGACTCAAAAAAAATAAAAATAAAGAAGCTATAAAAATCAACTCAAGTCAAAATTTAAGAGAGTTAATAATAAATAAAGTAATAAGAAAAATCGATGACATTTCAGAGTTGTATAATAAACAAAGTCTTTAGATCTAGATTACTGTATTCACTATTTTGTTTGGTCAGGAAGTTTTTTATTTAATTGTCTTTTGTTTCCTTAATGTGGCTAGTCCCATCCTAGCTCTGCTTGGGCAAAAGTCTTGACTTCACAGAACTTCAGTCTTTCCTTCAACTCTAAAATATCACAATCCTCTGACACAGATTCTGTAAGTGATGTACACATTTATATCAGACAGTGAGTGCTTGTCAAATTCAACCTCTGGGAATATATGGTCAGTTCATCTTCAGAGAGCAAATAACAGAATAGGCCTTCTAGCCCCTAAGTTGCCCAAACACAAGCTTGCTAGGCTCCGGAAGTCTGGCTTAGAGGAGAAGATATATTTTTTAAGCAAGCAGCCATAACCACTTGCCCCATACTTGCAAAGATGAAGAGTAATGGGGCAGTGATCAGAATCTAGCCATTGTAAAATTTTACAAGGACAAAAAGCATGAATTAGGTAATCACCTCCCAGGACGTTTCTTCTCTCTTGACTTTTCTGTTATATGTAAACAATGAATCAAACTAGAAAGGAGAGACTTTCTTCATAATGCTGCTCTCCTACCCCAAACACATTTAAAGGGGAACAGCTAAGTAACAGTGACCACAACATAACTTAGCAAAACCAAGATGCAAGCTCCCACCAGATGCCTTTAAAACAATAATATCCAGATTTAAGTAGTAAAGGATGAGAACACATTTAAAGGGGAAAAAGCATCTCACCAATCCCCAGGGGGTTGACTTAAATTATTTTACAGTAAAGTTAATACATCCAAATACTTACCTAAGCATAAATTCATATGTTTCTAGCACTTATGCAAACATAAAATAAAATGAAATTTGCAGAATAAATGCAATTAAAACTACCGAACCTATAAAATTCAAATTAACGATATTAGTTTACCATGATGGATCATGAAGCTTCGCAGAAGCTAAGTGTCTGGGGTTGAGCTTACCAACAGAAAGATATCATTGTTTTGGTTTTCCCTCATTGTCAACTCAATTCTTTTGACTTTAACATGATGGACCATCATTTAATCCAGAGGTCAGCAAACATTTTCTATAAGAGCCAGTCTGTAAATATTTCAGGCTTTGTAGACCATACTGTCTCTGTCACAAACTACTCAACTCTGTTGTTCCAGGATGAAATCAGCTACAGACAATACGTAAACAGATGGGCCTGGCTGCATTCCAATAAAACTTTATTTACTGAAACAGGTGCCAGGCAAGGTTTGACCAGAGGGCCAGAGTTTGCTGACTCTAGATTCAATCCATCATCTTTATTATGTCATCACTGGGCCTTTTGCCTTTCTACAACCAATTCACTCTTAACCACTGATTTATCATTTTTATGGACCAGTCAACTCAATAATTCACTCCAAAAGTCAACCTTGAAAAACAAATTAACAGAAAATCTTCCTTCCCTATTTACTATTCAATAACTGCTAAAGAACTTGTGTGTGTCGAAGAGATACCTGCACCCCCAAGTTTATTGCAGCACTATTCTCAATAGCCAAGATATGGAATGAACCTAAGTGCCCATCAACAGATGAAGAGATAAAGAAAATGTGCCATGTATACACAATGAAGTATTATTCAACCATAAAAAAAATGAAATTCTTTCATTGTCAGCAACATGGATGGAACTAGACATCACTGTGTTAAGTGAAATAAGTTGGCCAGGTGTGGTAGCTCACGCCTGTATTCCTAGCACTTAGGGAGGCCGAGGTGGGCAGCTCACCTGAGGTCAGGAGTTCGATACCAGCCTGCCTAATGTGGTAAAACCCCCATCTCTACTAAAAATACAAAAATTAGCCAGGCGTGGTGGCAGGCACCTGTAATCCCAGAAGCTCAGGAGAAGGAGGCAGGAGAATCACTTGAACCTGGGCGGCAGAGGTTGCAGTGAGTCGAGATCATGCCATTGCACTCCAGCCTGGGTGCAAAAAGTGAGAGTTCATCAAGAAAGAAAGAAAGAGAAAGGAAAGAAAAAGAAGAAAGGAAGGAAGGGAGGAAGGAAGGAAGAAAGGAAGGAAGGAGGGAGGGAGGGAGGGAGGAAGGGAGGGAGGGAAAGAGAAAGAAGAAAGAGGAAGAAAGGAAGGAAGGGGAGGGAGGGAGGGAAGGAGAAAGAAAGAGAGAGAAAGAAAGGCACAGAAAGACAAACACATCACAAGTTCTCACTCATATGTGGGAGCTTAGAAAAAGTGGGTCTCATGGAGGAAGAGTAAAATGGTGGTTGCCAGAGGCTGGAAAAGAAGTGGGGAGGTGGAGAACAAAGAGAAGTTGGTTCAGTGGCACCAAATACACTTAGCTAGAAGGAATAAGTTCTAGTGTCCAGTATTACAGTAGCAAAATTATAATTAATGATAATTTGTTGTATATTTCAAAATAGCTAGAAGAGAAGAATGGTAATGTTCTCAACACAAAGAAAAATGTTTGAAGTCATAAGCACCCCAAGTACCTCAGTTTGATCATTACACATTGCATACAAGAATCAAAATATCACAGGTACCTCAAAAATATACACAACTATTACTTATCAATTAAAAATTTTCAACAGAATCTGTGTAAATTGCTGTGCCAGGCACAGTGGCTCACACTGTGATCTCAGTATTGTGGGAGGCCAGGGCAAGAGGATCACTTGAGCCCAGGAGTTCAAGGCCAGCCTGGACAACATAGTGAGACTCTATATCTCCAAAAAATTTTAAAAATTAGCCAGGTGTAGTGGTCCATACCTTGTAGTCCCAGTTACTAAGGAGGCTGAGGTGGGAAGATGGCTTGGGCCCAGCAGTCTGAGGCTACAGTGAAGTATGCTCATGCCACTGCACTCCAGCCTGGACACATCTGGATGACCCTGTCTCTAGAAAAAATAAAGAATTTAGGCCGGGCGC
>NW_022436961.1:6210522-6221481 GCF_009761245.1 Sapajus apella | reverse complement strand
CAAAAAAAAAAAAAAAAAAAAAGAAAAGAAAAAATAAAGAATTTGTGCAAATGGATACTTTTCTAAAAGACAGTGTCTGAGCTATACATTCACTCAGAGTGGGAGAGGTGCCTTTGGCGTCTGGGTGGCCACAGTTCCCTTGAGCACGTGGTGGCTCGGTTCCCTTGCTTGCTTTCTCTGTTTGGATTACCTGCTGGATAAGTGGTGACTCCCTTTTACCGTCGTTGGACATGAACATATTATTGAAGATGATCAGCCTATGCTATGTCCTCTTTATTCTACCGTTTATTCATTCGAACAAACCAATAAACCAATAATGATTCAGTACTTCCACATGTCAGGCTCTGTTCTGGGCACTTGAGATCTTAAGTGAAAAGAGACAAAAAGCCCCACAGTCACAAACTTTATATCCAGTTAGGGAGGGTGAGAGGTGGAGCCAGACAGTAAAAATAGAAATAGTATATTAATACATAAATAGTATTTTTTTGTTTAAGACAGGTTCTCACTGTGTTGCCCAGGCTGGTCTTAAACTCCTGGGCTCAAGCCATCCCCCTGCCTTGGCATCCCAAAGTGCTGAGATTACAATCGTGAGCCACCACACCTGGCCAAATTGTATTATTTTAATGAGATCAAGTTAAAGTCTTTATTAAAGAACCTCAGAAACCACCATCTTCATCTCAGAAAACTATCTCCACTTGTGAAACATCATACTGAAGAAAAGTGCTAGGTTTTCACCCCGTATGAGAATTCAGCGATAGCAGACAGGAAATGCTAATTTCCTTTTGCCACTAGGACAAATTGACCTAACAGGGGTCAAACTTGTTCTCACCCCTGCTGTCCCTTGAGGGGATCACTGGGTGCCTGTGGGGTCCAAGCACAAATGTTTCCAAGACTGGAGTTGGGTGACACGGTTGGTCCATGCCCATGACCTGGAATATGCTGCCATTGCTACTTAGATAGCCTCATCTTTGTTACAACCCTTCACAGCATGGCCAGAGAAGACCAAAGCCAGCCTTGGAAGGCTCTACCAATGGTGACTGTGGACAAGTCAGCCACCCCGTTAAGAGTCTTGGTTTCCCCATCTACAAATCCGAAACAACATGAATGCCTTTCCTGTCTCCCTCATAAAAGTCCTAAGATCAGCCGGGCGCAGTGGCTCACGCTTGTAATCCCAGCACTTTGGGAGGCCGAGGCGGGTGGATCACGAGGTCAAGGGATCGAGACCATCGTGGTCAACATGGTGAAACCCCGTCTCTACTAAAAATACAAAAATTAGCCGGGCATGGTGGCGTGTGCCTGTAGTCCCAGCTACTCAGGAGGCTGAGGCAGGAGAATTGCTTGAACCCAGGAGCCGGAGGTTGCGGTGAGCAGAGATCATGCCACTGCACTCCAGCCTGGGTAACAAGAGTGGAACTCCGTCTCAAAAAAAAAAAAAAAAAAGTCCTAAAATATCTAAATGAGGCAAAGTGTGAAAGAGTTTGAAAATTAACCTGCTGAGAGCTGGTTTGGCACCCCTAAAAAAATTAGGGTCCCTAGCAAGGGGATTTATGTTGACAAATTTAATAGACCCGGTCCCTTCCAGACCACCTGGGCCTGGTAATTTGCACTTCGTTCCCAGTGCTGGTCAGCCCTGTACCCATACAAAAGCTCTATAAATGTAATGTGGCCATATTATTATAATTATTATTATATTATTATTATATTTGCAATGTGTTGAAGAAAACTACTGACAACCAAATCTTTAAAATGCTCACATAGTTGAATCCTCTTTATGAAAGAGAGCCCTTCAACTCTGTTCACATTCATCTTAACTTCTTGAACATAATTAGTTACCAAGCCTAAAGATTTTGTTTCTCTTTTATTTTTTCTGGCAAAAATCTCTAACCTTTTCTAGATTAACAATATATATTATTCCCCATTATCTTTTGCTTTAATCAGTTTTTAGAAAACTACTCCCCAGTCCTCATTTTTATTGCATTTTCTTGGGGACTTTGGGGAAAAGAAAACAAAATAAAACTCCATGGTCCTGCAGACCACAGTTCCAAAGTTCATGAAGTTGAATATGAACAGATGAGAGATCTTCTCTCCTGAACATTCTCAAAGTCTGCTCTAAACAGACACACGCACTCATGCTGTTCAGCAGGCATGCGCTCTGTCTCCACAGAGCACTGAATCAGAACGCCCTGAGTACCATCCTTTCTGAAGCCCTTATTATGGATAACACTGCCGTGCACACACATCCCTATCAAACAAGAGGCTTTACTGAACTTCTACTGGGAACGATCACTCTACAACATACACTCTATGAACACAAACACGTACGCCTCTCTTTATCTTTCTGTTTATCTATCTCTCCAACTGTCTCTGACCACAGAGCAGTTGTTCTCAACTGAGGGCCACCCGCATCCCAGCTCATAAGCTCCTGGGGCAATGGCCTGAGAGTTTACAAAGCCCAACTATAATATGGTTCCAAAGAGGAATAAAACATTGCCCTTCATCCTTCCCACTCCCAGCCATCCGGGCACCCCGCTCTCAGGAGGCAGGCACCAACCAGACTGCCCCAAGAAAACAAGTCCCCTAAGATGACAACATTTTCCATTTGCAATTTGATTTTTTTCTTTCATATGTCTGTTGCGTGCTTTCCCCTTTGTCAAAAGAGCACAAACCTTTCATTTTGCCATTTATTTGTCTTGCGGCCGGTACAGTGAAAATGTATTGGCTTTTCAGTTAGCGATTACACATCATCACATGCCCAATTTATAACACCATGCCCCAAAGAACAGATGTAATAAAGCAAGGGCAGGAAATAGCAACCTTATAAAACAGAGCTGCCGGCTCAAAGGTCCTTGCCTGCGTGCAGGAAAGAAAACAGTGCCGACACGAGGCTTGGGAACTTGTATTTTGCAAACGACTGCAGATGTTCTGGACATGGCTCCAGTGGGTGGGTGGGACAGAGAATGGAAAAAGCGGGAGAGCCACTTTCCTGGCCCCGAGACCACAGCTCTCCAGCCACAGGGCACTGCAGAGAAAGACAATTTTATCTTTACACCTAGCCCTCCAAGAAACTCTATGTCCATCCAACCCAGCCAAAACCACTTTCAGGACCAACTTTGCAAGGTGAAGAATCCTCGTCGAACAGGTCAGGCCACCTCTGGAGGGCTGTGGGGTTCCACTCAATGGTTGCAAGAGGTTCCCTAGGACTAGGGTCTTGCATAGGGCCTTCTGATGGCCACTTCCTACTGAGACCCCACTCTGTCCTTTTCAGAGCCCCCCAGACTGCAGTGAAGAGCTACCTCAAAGACCCCAATAAATATTTCCTTGGTTCCATAAGCACACAAATCAAAATTACATCAGTTTCTTCTAATGTTACTATTTCTCAATAAAGGCAATTAATGAAATACAGAGCTCCACGTAACTTATTTGTACTCCTGCAGTAAATCAGAAAATGTCTTTTGTCAAAAGGAGAGAGCCTTTGTCTTTGGCTCAGACAATGCAGTCCCTCCACTCAGGGCTAAAGGGCCTCTTCACCTTGACAATTCCACCAAGGGCCTCTTCCCTGTATTCAGGTGGTCTCGGGCCTGCCTTCCACAGCAGGGTGTGGAATCTCATCTTCCTCTGGGCCCAGACTCATCTGGCTGAGGCATTTTTCTCTCACCCCAAAATTCCAGGTCCCTGCCTGTAAACGGGGTGCAAGTGTTCCCTGAGACCAGGAGACAGGAGAACACAGATGGAACGCAACCCTGCCGTGTTTCCGGCGTTCCTGTCCTTCCCCTTAGTGCCATCCCCAAAGCAACCTCCCTCACCTTTATCCCAGCCAGAGCTCAAGGCAGTTTCCCAATCCTTCTGCTGCCGGAAGACATGGGGACCCAGGTCTTCTTTTTGTTTTTGTTTTTTCTGTCTCACTCTATTGCCCAGGCTGCAGTGCAGTGGCCCTATCATGGCTCACTACAGCCTCAAACTCTCTTGCTCAGGCAATCCTCCTGCCTCAGCCTCCTGAGTAGCCAGGACTACAGGCACATGCCACTATCCCCGGATAATTTTTTTTTCTTTTTGTAGAGACAGGTTCTTGCTTGTTACCCAGGATGGTCTCGAACTCCTGGCGTCATGCAATCCTCTTGCCTTGGCTTTCCAAAGTGCTGGAATTACAGGAGTGAGCTGCCACCACACCTGGCCACCTGAGTTGTCTTGTCTTACTCTCTGTCCCCAGCCATTCCTCATCCCTCTACTTTCCACTTCTCGGGAGAGCAGGGAGGTGCACATGCTCGTCTCCTCTAACCCAGGCTCCCAACACCCTGCGCTCAAACACCGCCAGTCCTTCAATGCCCTGAACACACAATACACTCTTCCAGATGCTCAGTCACTCATACAACCCACACACAGACACACATGCACATACATACTCACACACTCACATCCACACTTACACTCACACACACACAGACATGCACGCACATAGATAATCCTGTTTCAACTGCTCCATCCACGCTGATCTCAGAATTTGGACTCCGCACCACACTCTCCACCATCTCATCATTTTTGCTTGATAGTTTATGTGTGTTCATCTCCTGTGTCTCTCCCAAGCTCTCCCCTAAACTCCGTGAGGATAAGCCAAGAGGCCAGGCTTCCCCCATCCCTGGCTCCGCAGCATTTAGCAAAGGACTAGACCTCAGGCCAGGGCTCACTGACATTTTGCATTCACTGAGCTGAGAGAGACCCCAAAAATCACCAAGTCCCCGATTTCCTCACTCCAAACTAAGTGCACTGATTGATTAATTGGTGCATTGATTGTGGCCTGGTTGATTGGCAGGATCTGAAGTCCAGCATGTTAGGACTACAGAGGTTGGGCTGTGGTTGCTGCTCTGAATTTGGCATTTCTGGGGCTCTGCCGCTGGACACCCCATACTGGGAGATCACTGGGCATTAAAGTGGCCAGAACTGTGTCCTGGCCTCAGACCAACCTGGATCCCAGGCTGGCTCTGCCTCTGACTCACTCTGGGACCATCGGTAAGTATCTCCAACCCCAGCTCTTCACTGTAAGATGGAGACATTAAAAGGCTCCATTTCACTGAGCTGCTGTGGACACTAAAGGAGCTGATATGGGCACATCATTCAGCACAGGGCCCAGCACATAGTAAAGACCCCATACATGATCATTCACCTCAGAGTTACAGATAAAGAGAAGGGGTAGCCAGGCACAGTGGCTCACACCTATAATCCCAACACTGGGAGACTGAGGCCGGAGGATCACAGGAGGCCAGGAGTTCAAGACCAGCCTTGGCAAAATTGCAAAACCTGCCTCTACAAAAAAATTTAAAATCAGCCAGGCATGCTGGTGCATGCCTATAGTCCACATACTTGGGAGGCTTAAGTTGGAGGATTGCTTGAGCCCAGGAGGTTGAGGCTGCAGTGAGCTGAGATCATGCCACTGCACTCTAGCCTGGGTAACAGAGCAAGACGGAGTCTCAAAAAATAAATAAATAAATAAACACTAAAACTAAAAAATAAATAGAAATTTTAAAAGTGGGGTGGTTTTGAGTCCCAGATCTGCCATCAGTTGCCTATGAATATTACTTTACCTCTAAGCTGGTTCCTTTTGTTTTGTTTTGTTTTGTTTTAGGTTAATTTGCTTTTTTATTGCCAACATAAAGATCATAAAGCATACTTCACTGGACTGTTGCAAAGGTTAAATAAAATTTCAGCTCTGCAGCACCCAGCACCTCCCACCTACCTCCAGCTAGCACCTCAACTGGAGAGAGGAGCTGCTGCTCTAAGATCTCAAAGCATTCGTTGCTGCTCAAAACAATTCCCAAAGTGATTCTCCCCCTTTTCTTATAAACCAGACACCAGCTTGGCCCTGCAATTCCAGAGCTGGATTTTCATCCTATTTCACATCTTGGAAAAATTGGGCCATTATTGTCCTCACACCTCCTGAGAAAGATAGGAGGGGCTGTATCGAGGATGACATGGGGGCAGCCACAGCCATGGGCAGAGCAGGGAAGGCGAGTTCCAATGCCCTCACCCTAAAGGGATGGAATTTTCGCTTAGGAATGAAGAACGAGGGGTGTAGGCCGGGCACGGTGGCTCACGCCTATCATCCCAGCACTTTGGGAGACCGAGGTGGGCAGTCACTTGAGGTCAGGAATTCAAGACCAGCCTAGGCAACATGGCAAAACCCCATCTCTACTAAAAATACAAAAATTAGCCAGGCACAGTGGCACATGCCTGTAATCCCAGCTACTTGGGAGGCTGAGGCAGGAGAACCACTTGAACCCATGAGGTAGAAGTTGTGGTGACCCGAGATCACGCCACTATGCTCCAGCCTGGACAACAGAGAGAAACTGTCTCCAAAAAAAAAAAAAAAAAAAAAAAACCAGACACAGTGGTTCATGCCTATAATCAGCACTTTGGAAAGCCGAGATGGGAGATCACGAGGTAAGGAGTTCGAGACCAGCCTGACCAACATGGTGAAACTCCGTCTCTACTAAAAATATAAAAATTAGCCAGGCATGGTGGTGCACGCCTGCAATGCCAGCTACTCAGGAGGCTGAGGGAGGAGAATCACTTGAACCCGGGATGCGGAAGTTGCAGAGAGCCCAGATCACACCATTGCAATCCAGCCTGGACAACTGGGCAAGACTTCATCTCAAAAAAAAAAAAGAGCCATAGGTGGATGATTGAGGGAAAATTTCAGAACACATTCATGGAATACTCTGAGAACCTGAATAAACAGCTTATTCATTTGTATTTTTATTTTAAAGGTATTGTCTGATTATAAAAGTAATCATAAAAATATAGAAAGGCAAATATATATATATATATAATAACTAGGCATATATATATGTATAAAATTACTATTAATACTTTTGCTTATTTCTCTCTGGGCTTTTTTCTAGGAATATTTTAACATTGAGATTCCTATATTAGAAATTTCACATCTGTTTTCCAGTTAGTGTTACATATTATTATACAACTCACTTCCCATCTCATTAGAAACCTCTTTAATGACATCATCTTTAATGACTCCATAAACACTCCTCCAATGGAGACCGTAATTTATTTAACCATTATCCCACTCTTGACCATTTAGCATGCAACCAATGTTTAACCCCTACAACCTCTGGAGCACCATGAGATTCCATTTGCAAATTGCTGATCTGGACCTGAGGTGTCTGGTCTGCAGCCCACGGGCCACATGTGTCCCCTCCCTGCCACCCCAGCTTCACCATGAGGCCATGATTTAATTACAGAATGAAGAATTAGAGCTTCACTTTGTTGCCTCATGGCTAATATATCCAGATTTTAAATTTTAATGGCCAAAGACAGTGCTGTTATTCTCACAGATGTTATTCTAGTCAATATGACAGGTGATTTAAGTTGGAGGGGAATCCATTTTCACTAGAACTGTGTAAGTTTTACTGAATGAAATATGACCCATAAATATTTTCTTTTCCTTTTTTTTCTTACCTTTGATCTGGACTATGTTAGTCCAAACTCTTTTGATGGTAAAGATCAGAAACTTATTCGAACAAGCCCCATAAAAGATAGGGTGGTTGCAGGGTATACAGAGGTCTTGAGGGAAACCAGGAAACATTCAATCAGGCCTCAGGAAGGGAGAAACCAGGGATTCGCTCACTCGCTCTCTCACTCACGCGTGATTTCTCTGCTCTTCTCAGGGCCCTCACTCCTGCCTCTCTCTCTCTTGACTGGCTCCTCTGAATCTCAGTTGTGAATATATTCAGCAAGCACACAGTCTCAAAATAGCACTCCTTGCCCCAACTTTACCTGGCCTTTCAGCACAGGCATCCAACACCAGCCAACAATTTCTTTCTGGTCCCTGGTTCAGATTTCCCAAAGAGAGGCTCTCATTGGCTTAGGTGAACGTTTTGTTCCAGGCCACATAAGACTTTCTTGTTCTCTGGCCAGCCCACAGGCAGGCCACTCCTGGCTCCGACACCAACACCGGGTCCAACCAGCTGTGACAAGCGAAGGCAGTGTTACATGGGCCCTGCTCACTCAGCAAAATGCGGGAAGACAGAAGTTTCCCTGAAAATGGAGTTTGGGCCAAGCAGGAGCCACTGTGTCGATTCCTTCACCAAGAGCTATTAAGGGTGTCACTGAGTCAGTGATTGTATTTCCAGAAAGGTGTTAGAAATGCAGCCTTCAGGAATGTCCCAACAAATGCTATCTCTTCCCCCAATAATTGGGTGGACAACAACGTGGTTTCTGGAAACCATAAGCTCTGTGCACCCTCACTCAAGCCCATGATTCTGGTCAGGAACTTTGAGCCTCCAGCAGGTTCTTCCAATCGGCCAGGACCCGATCTACCTGTAAGCTCAGGGGAACTCCAGGAGCATCTGGGGGTTGGAGTGAAGGTGTCCTGGCAGGCATGGCTGCTACCTCGAGCCTTCCCTAGGTCACAGTGCAGTCTTTTGATCTGCAGGAAGCAGAGGTGGTAACTGAAAGCCACTGAACCTCACACTCCAACAAAGATTTCATAAGCAAAACACAATAAGGCACTTATTATAAGGCAAAATGTTGATACATTAAACTACACTAAAATTAGAAACTTCTTATCATAATGGTATACCATTAAGAAAGTGAAAAGGCAAGCCACGAAGTAGACGATATGTGCTATATATACATATATATGCAACAAAGATATTGTAATTAAAATACAGTAATCTCTTTTGAAAATAAATGTAACAAAAAGTGGACAAAAGACTTGAATGGGGACTGGACAAAAGAGGATATTTAAATGGCTTGTAAGTGCATGAAACTGTGCTTAACTACAGTAGCTATTGGGAAAATGTAATGAAAAAACAAAATGAGATACCGCTATACATCACCAGAATGGCAAAATCAAAAAGACTGCCAATATCAACTCTTGGGGAAGAGGGAAGGTAACAGAAGCATGTTGCTGCCTGGAGGTGTAAATTGATACACCCATTTTTCAAACCTATCTGGCAGTGTATATCAAAGCTGAACTATACATATACCTTAGGAATCAGCAATTCCATTCTTAGGCATATGTCAAACAAAAATGCCTGCAACATAAACAAGCATTGTGCTGCAACTGGAAAACAACCCAAATGTCCATCAAAAGTGGAATGAGCTGGGCGCAGTATCTCACACCTGTAATCCAACACTTTGGGAGGCCGAGGTGGGCAGATCACCTGAGGCCAGGAGTTCAAGGCCAGTCTCGCCAACATGGTGAAACCCTGTCTCTACTAAAAATACAAAAATTAGCCAAGCGTGGTGGCAGGCACCTATAATCCCAGCTACTCAGGAGGCTGAGGCAGGAGAATCAACTGAACCCAGGATGCGGAGGTTGCAGTGAGCCAAGATCATGCCACTGCATTTCAACCTGGGCAACACAGCAAGTCTCTATCTCAAAAAGAAAAAAACAGAACTGAGACATTGAAGTCTATCATGCCATGGGACATTGTATAGCAATGAGAATAAATAAATGGACTGCTGCTAAGTACAACCATGGATGAATCTCACAAGTGAGACATGCCAGACACAAAAAAGTACACACTGCATAGTTTTGTTTATGTAAAGTTCAAAAACAGGCAAAACTAATCTATGGTGTTAGGACATAGGTTTGTCTTCATTTGGGGCCAGGGGGCAGAGAGAAGGTATTCTGGGGTTCTGGTGATGTTACAATTCTTGATCTTAGTGGCAGTTACATGGGATTACAGGTGGGCACCACCATGCCTGACCATATTTTTAGTAGAGATGGGGTTTTACCATGTTGGCCAGGCTGGTCTTGAACTCCTGACCCTCAAGTTATCATCCCATCTTGGCCTCCCAAAGTGCTGGAATTACAGGTGTGAACAACCATGCCCAGCCAGGAGTGTATTTTGTTCAGAACTTTGAGGTTAGGGTAAGAAGAATGAAAAAGAATGATCCAGAAAAATAAGCAAGTCCACGTGGAGATTTGGAGAACACTGGTTAAAGAATTTCTTTCTTTTTAGAGTATACTATGTTTACGGTGCAGATACTATGACACGGAGACATTTTAAAGACTCTTTTGAGTTTCTTGGACACTCCCAAGGACGTTGGGGTCTCAAGGAGACTATAACTACAGATTGTGAATATATTTATTTTCAAGTTGAAAAAAAAAGTGTGTTCATTTTGTGATTATTCATTGAGCTGTAAGGCAGTTTTCTAGATTTATATTATATATCAATTTATAAATGTTCATTTTTTTGTGAAGGTAATTACTATACCATGTAATACATATATCTATCCCCAAACATTATTAAATTCCACGTACATGTATAACTCCTGTGGACCAGAGAGGTTAAGTGACTTCCCCAAAGTCATACAGGTTAGTTAATTGTGGACCAGTCTCAACTCATGTTTTAAGACTCCAAGACCAGTTCTCTTTCTACTATACTGTTGCTTCCATTTATATATTAAAGCCTCACCCTTAACTCTCATTCCTGGCAAGGCTAATCAACCTTGCCTCCATCTCACAGAAAAAAAATAATAATATTCAAGACATTTTTCTAAGCCATGAACTAAACTTGATGTAATGACAGCTCTCTAGTGGGCATTAGCCAAACTCAACACTCTTTTGCCTTGCATATATAAGTCATTCCTGCAGAAACACCTCATCAAGAAGGCACCAAACCAAGGTGCCCCCCGCCACCACCAGCCTTTCCAGACAGCTGCTGCAATGCTGACCTCATGTCTGATAATCTAGCCTTGGCAAGGAAGCTGTGTTGCTCTTCACAGACCCATTGTTGCTTTAAGGGTCTATTTTGTTCAACTTAAAAAAATAAAAATAAAGAAACAACTACCAAACTTTACTAAATTAAGAGGTCAGAGAGTCATCCCACTGGATTGCACTTGGATTTGATATCCCCCTTGAGACTGTGGGTGTCTCGTGGGAAGGAAGAATAAAGAGATGTGTCCTAGGAAGAGTCTAACATCACAGAAGTTTAAAGTTGA
>NW_022436961.1:6094980-6205522 GCF_009761245.1 Sapajus apella | reverse complement strand
CAACCTAATAACAAAGGTCCCACCTGTGCTCCTCAGCTGACTCCCAGGAAGCCACAGAGTACATCTGTGGGAAGGTGGGTGTCAGAGGAAGGGCAGTGAGCATACACTGCAGCAGATGCTGGAAAGGCATGGGAAGGCCCCAGGAACCACCCATTTCCCCCTCAGAACACCTCGGAGCCCTGCTACCTGCCTCCCAGGGAGAAGCAAAACCACCTGGAGCCCATTGAGAGGCCTCAGCACCTCGCATCGCCACCCATCCTCCTGGGGGTAGAAGCCCACCATGGAAGCTAGGGGCCTACATAGTCTTTACAACATGTGGTGCAGGCATCATCTTTGAAACCAATGGCACCTGAAATCCCAACACTCTTGGAGGCTGAGGTAGGTGAATTGCTTAAGGTTAGGAGTTCAAGACCAGCCTGGCCAACAGATGAAACCCCATCTCTACTAAAAAAAAAAAATACAAAAATTAGCCAGGTGTGGTGGTGGGCACCTGTAATCCCAGCTACTTCGGAGGCTGAGGTGGGAGAATCACTTGCACCTGGGAGATAGAGATTGCAGTGAACCAAGGTCGCACCATTGACTCCAGCCTGGGCCACAAAGCGAGACTCTGACTCAAAAAGAGAAAACAAAAATTGCTTTTCAACCATGAACTTTCTTGTTCGTAGCCTAGCCCCAAACAGTGACAGGGGTAAAGGAGAAGTCCTCCTTCTACACAAATGAGGAAGGAGAACTCAGAAAGATCACTCTCCCTTATGCTAAAAATGTAGTTGCAGCCAGTGCAGTGGCTCATGTCTGTAATCCCAGCACTTTGGGAGGCCAAGGCAGGTAGATCACAAGATCAGGAGATCGAGACCAGCCTGACCAACACGGTGAAACCCCATCTCTACTAAAAATACAAAAGTTAGCCAGGCATGGTGGTACGTGTCTGTAATCCCAGGTACTCAAGAGGCTGAGGCAGAAGAATTGCTTGAACCCCTAGGAGGTGGAGGTTGCAGTGAGCCAGGATCGTACCACTGCACTCCAGCCTGGGCAACAGAGTGAGACTGCATCTCAAAAAAAAAAAAAAAAAAAATGTAGCTGCTATAAAGAACTTCCTTTTTCAGGATTCTCTTCCTCTGCACATATATTCTGATTTCCCCCATTACAAACTCTTTACTGGGCAAATTGAAAATAAGCAATGGTTTAAATATTGCACTACTGCCACTACCTTAAAAAGTATGCCCACAGAGCCACTTTGGTGGGCACGGGTGGCCAGCTGGAGGCAGCTTGGGGCCAGAAGCCAGACCCCAAGTAGCCACTCATTGCCTTTCCTCCCCAAGTTTCCTGGAGTTCTGTAGATTGCACCCCAGAGGCCCCACTCTTCCTGCACATGGCATGAGCTCACACATCGCCCTGAGCATGCCACGAGTTTAGCATAAAGGACCCAGCTGAACCAGGGCGGCTTCTCTTATGACCAGGAGGACTGGGCCCAGCTGGCTTTCAAAGAAGCCAGTACACAGAGCTTGAGTTCCAACCCTTCCAAAGCCTTTCCCTATAGCAATGAGACTGTGGACGGGTGATTCCCCTGCCTGCTGCTGCCTTTGCAATCAAAAGGAAGAAAAATATCTGGGTCTGGAAAAGTGATTGCCATGGGCTACAGCCCAGCACAGAACAGCAGATACCCAGACATCCATCAAGAGCAAGTATTGACATTTATTGACTGCAGACAGAGGCTACACTACACGCTCAGAGGGTTACCAAGGATCAGCCTCAAAGGAAGGCCCAGAAATACCACATTACCTTTGCAGAACATTCTGCAAATCCTAGTCCCTCTGCAAGAGGGTTGGCCTGAACAGCACAACCATACCAGACACAACAGAATCACATCAGTCAAGATATAAATATATACCATAATCAAAGAAGGGTCCCTTTGCACAGTGGTTTTCAACCAGGGAGGTAACTCTTCCTCATGGGGCATTTGGAGATTCAGGGAGTGAGGTTTTTGTTGTCAGAGGACCTGGGAGATGCTACCAGGATGCTAAACTTCCAGCAATATAGGAGATCATCTGCACAAAGAATTGTCCTGCCCAAAATGCCAGTAGTGTCCTTGCTGAAGAAACAGTATAGCTCCCATCCCTCAGCCTTCGTTCTCAGCCTGATTTTGTCTTGTCAACCTTGAATTACTTTCACATTTTCAAGTCATGCTCTGTAGTCTGGGGGACTCCTTAGCATACACGGATGGGCACTGTGCTAGTTGGCATAGAAGCTGTGGGGCACAGTGGTTATAAGCATGGATTCCGGTTAGCCTTCCAAGGTTAAAATCCTGTATGTGTGGCTGATAATTTTCTCTTCCCTCGTAGATTCATAATGAGGATTCAATGAGATAATGGGCTTGCAGGGCCGTGCTCTGTAAGTATAGTGATTTTTTTCTATTTGAGAAATTTTTGTCCAAGACTCTGGATTTAAATTTTTCAGTAGCGAACACAATGTGGTAAAGTGAAATGAAGACTGGGATTTAGAAAATTGAGCCTCAAGCCCCAGATCAACTTGTTTCACCAATGAGATCTGAGGTCAATCAGCTGATGTTTCTGAGCCTCATTTTCTCACATTTGAAATGTTAAGAATAACAATAAAGCCTTCACAGAGTGATTATGGGAATTAACAAAAAGGAGGAAGTGAAAGTGACCCGATGCTGCAGTGAATGTCAAGCACTCATCACATGTTCTATGTGGAACCGCCTAAAACAAGACCATCACACCCGTGTGTGTTTCCTCCTTCACTTAGGATGGCACCACTTCCTCTGAGATTAAAACGTATCAACACGATGACATATAGAAAGATGTCCGACCTCACTAATAATAAAAGATGTATATTAAAATATCAAGGGATTATTTTCACATAACATTGGCAAAGATTCAAAAGGCAGATGATAATCAGTATTGCTGAGGGAAACAAACTTCTTTATATACACTGTGGGTGGGAATATTAATTGATACAATATTTCAAAAGACAATATGGCAAGATATACCAAAAACTGTGTGTGTGTGCGTGTGTGTGTGTGTGTGTGTGTACATACATATATATAAAGGAAATAATTAGTACTTACTAAACTGTATAAAATTCTTATTGCAGCATTCTTTACAATGGATAAAAATTAGAAATAGCTTAAATTGGCCAGCACGGTGACTCATGTCTATAATCCCAGCACTTTGGGAGGCCAAGGCAGGTGGATCACTTGAGGTTAGGAGTTCAAGACCAGCCTGGCCAACACGGAGAAACCCCATCTCTACTAAAAATACAAAATTAGCCTGGCATGGTGGCGCATGCCTGTAATCCCAGCTCAGCTACTTGGGAGGCTGAGACAGGAGAATTACTTGAATCTGGGAGGCAGAGATCACGGTGAGCTGAGATTGCACCATTGCTCTCCAGCCTGGGCAACAAGAGAGAAACTCCTTCTAAAAAGAAAAAAAAAAAGAATATATGCAAGTCGTTACAAAACATAAGCTAGAGCTACACATAGTCTCATGGAAAGATGTTTGAGTTAAATTATCTGTACTTTAATGGTAAACAACAAATTACTGGACAGTATATTGTATGATCCCATTGCTGCAAGAACAAACACAAATATTTTATAGAAACATTTCAAAAGTCTGAAAGAGTATACACAAGACCCTTGAGTATCAGTGGTTTTCTCTGGAGAAGAGACCAGGAATTGGGGGAAGAAAAGATTTTCAATTTATGTTTAGAGGTACATTATAGTTACAGATACATTCTAGCTGAATGCCAAATGGCCAAGTGTTAAAACTCAGCTGAAGAGGAGGCCAAAGCCTATATATATATATATGTGTATGTGTGTGTGTGTGTGTGTGTGTGTGTATATATATATATATATACACACACATATATATATATGTAGACGCCATCTCAAAAGACCAAAGCCTTTTGAGTATGTACATATATATATGTATACTCATATATACATATATATATGTATATATGTATTTTGTTTTTTTTTTTAAGTGTTGGTCTTCAGCTGTAACCCAGACTAGAGTGCAGTGGTGCAATCTTGGCTCACTGCAACCTCTGCCTCCCAGGTTCAAGCAATTCTCCTGTCTCAACCTCCCAAGTAACTGGGAAACAGGCATGTGCCACCACACCTGGCTAATTTTTGTATTTTTAGTAAAGACAAGGTTTTACCATGTTGGCCAGGCTGATCTCGAACTCCTGACCTTGTGATCCACTTGTCTTGGCCTTTCAAAGTTCTGGGATTACAGGCGTGAGCCACCATGCCCGGTGCCTATGCATAATCTTAAATACAAATTTTCTTATTACAATTTTGAATTAAAGCTATTGTAAAATTTTAAGGGCTGATATAGGGTGTGGAAACAGTTTTCCTGGGCCACCAGCTTAAAGGGATTATCCAAGGTCTTTCCACTGCCTGTGTGAGTGACTGAGGGTTAATCAATTCTACTCATGTGGGTGAGGAGCAAGATGTAGAGAGGGAAGTCTCATTTTTCTCTAGCAGCATCTTTTTTCTTCATTTTTATATTCTCTGTTATGTCTGGATCTAGGATCATTTATCCTGGATGTCGGATGCGATTTTGGAATGTTTCCTCTTTTCGAAATTTTAAGGTGGCAAAGTTGACATTCTGTCTTTTATTGATCCTCACAAGATGTGAAAGATTTTCAGATGAGACTTTTTCTTGAAAGATTTCTGGCCACGAAAGAATTAAATATTTAAAAATGAAAAACAGTTCCGAAAGGTTGTTTTATTTAATGTTATGCATGTTGCCACTACAAATAATTCTATAAAAATGAGATTTAATAACATCGGCTAATCTAGTTTTTATTTTATTTTTTAGGATTTTATAATATTTTTGGCTCCCAAATAAGATACAAGGATATAATGTTTTCCCTAAAGCTGTCTAGCTAGCATTTCTCCCCTACGACTCCTATAGTGTGCCGACTATTCCTGTATTTATGTAACTATTTGAAAGTTCATGGCCGGGCATGGTGGCTCACGCCTGTAGTCCTGGCACTTTGGGAGGCCAAGGCGGGTGAAACTGCCTGAGCTCAGTAGTTTGACACCAGCCTGTGGAACACAGGGAAACCTCATCTCTATTAAAAATACAAAAAATGAGCCAGGCGTGGCAGTGTGCACCTGTAATCCCAGCTACTGGGGAGGCTGAGACAAGACCATCACTTGAACCTGGGAGGTGGAGGTTGCAGTGAGCCGAGATCACGCCACTACTCCCCACCCTGGGTGACAGAGAGAGACTCCATCTAAAAAAAAAAAAAGAAGAAGAAAAAAAGAAATAAAGAAAGTTCATGATAATTCCTGTACGTAAAAGTAACAACATTCACTCTCAGTTACTGTAGCACTTTAGTCTTGCAATAATTATAAACGCACATTTTAACTTCAACTGATTGATGGAATTTGATGGAATATTAAAGCACAAAAGAGATTTCCCACTCCAAGTTACACCTAGAGGATCTGCCTTTATTTCAGAATGAATGGTTTGCTATTAATAAATCTGAGTGCCATGCCCTGTTCATATCACAGCTGTGGTTATGATAATTAGATACAAGGCAATCACACACAAGTTCAGGGATGCAAGAAATGACATTGAAGTCGCCATCAACTGTACAACCTTCTGAAGGCCAAGTCCGGAGCTGAAGCCAAATAGCAGATTTGGGCCAAGTAGCAAGGCCAAGGCAGGCTTTCCATGCATCTCTAACTTATTGTTGTGTATATTACTGTTTTTTTACAAGAAGCATGTATTTTCATTATATCAAAAGGATACCTGCACTTGTATGTTTAAAACAGCACTATTCGTAATAGCAGAGAAACGGAATCAACCTAAGTGTCCATCAATGGAAGATTGGATTTAAAAAATGTGGTCTGTCAATGCATACTATGGAATACTATTCAGTCATAAAAAATACTATTCAGCCGTACTGTTTGCAGCAACTTGGATGGAACTGAAGACCATTATCTTAAATGAAACAACTTAGCCAAAGGCAAAGACTGTATGTTCCCACTTAATAAATGAGCTAAATAATGTGTACACATGGAAGCAGAGTATGGAATGATGGGCAATCTGGGCTCCAAGGGGTGGGAGAGGGTGGACAATGGGAGGTTGCTTGGTGGGCACCCTGTGAATTGCTCCAGTGATGGATGCACTGAAGGCCGACTTCACCACAGTGCAATATATCAGTGTAGCACATTGCACCTGCACCCCGTGAGTACATACAAATAAAAATAAATAAAAGATGTATTTAATGATTTTAAACAGGTATTTTTATTAAAATCACACACACACACACACACACACACACACACACACACACACACCCTACCCCTGAAAAAAATATATATGGTGGAAACATTAAATTGGACCTCTAAATTATTCTCAACCTCTTTGAAGAATGGTTATTTGGTCATTATCTGGGTGTGAATCACACATTCTCAGAGTGTGCAGTTGCTACAGTGACCAACATGACCCTCTCCACCTCCTACTCAGCTCATCGTGGACTTGCTGTCCCCCTGACATCAGTCTCCCCTCGCTGCTTCAGTGCACTGCCAAAGGCAGCTGGCTCCAACACAGACCTCACGATGTCCAGCCCTCAACACAGAACTGACTATGTCCAGCCCCTGGACAAAACTTTCAATGCCTTCTTTTCACTGACAGGATAAAGCCTAACTCCTTGGGGTAACATTTAACGTCTTCCGAAATATGGCTTTGCACCACCTTTTCCATCTTATGCCTGGCTATTCCTCCCTTGCAAACCAAGCTCCTGGCATGCTGAACTCTACTCATCCTGTTCCCTTCCCTAGAACTACTCTTCCTGGTAAACTTGTAGGTGTCCTTCAAGATCCAACATCAACATCACCTGCTCCGTGGAGTCCTCTTCTACCACGCCACAGTGGAACCATCTATCCTCGCTTGAACCCCTCACTAATCTGCAAATTCCCAAAAACAGACACCTCATTGCTGTCACTTTAATCCCCAGCCTTCTGTGTGATTCCAGAAAACACCTCTTTTCAGCCAGTAGAAGGATCTCAACCAATTTTGAAAGAAAGAATGAATGAGTACATATCATTAGTTCCAAATTTTTGTGTAAATTTTTTAAAAGATGTTTGATACAGGGCTTTGTTCTGTTACCCAGGCTAGAGTGCAGTGCACAATCATAGCTCACTACAGCCTCCAACTCCTGGGCTAAGGCAATCCTCCTGCCTCAGCCTCCCAAGCAGCTGGGACGACAGGTGTGCTCCACCACACCTGGCAAATTATTTTTATTTTTATTAGAGGTGGGCCCAGCCAGGCTGGTCTCAAACTCCTGAGCTCAAGCAATCTTCCTGCCTTGGCCTCCCAAAGGTGCTAGGATTACAGGTGTGAGCCACCTTGATATGAATGGAAATGTCCTGAGTATACTGCAAAGTTAGAGCTGAAAGTCACTGTATTGTTGGTCTCCAAGCCTCACTCTCCAGAGACCTTGGGTTCACAGTAGAGGCAGAGGACCACTCTGGTGTCAGGAGGAGTGGTCCCTGCACTCAACCATGTCAGGTAGAGTGGATCCTTTCTGTTCCTTCATGCGGGTTCTGTGGGACAGTGTGTTTGTAAGACAGAGGGATGTTTATGCCACCAGAAAGAGTCTGAAAAACATCGTGTCAGAGCAAGAGGACCACTTATGGCGGGCAGGCTTCCTCTCAGAAGCCACCCATCAAGTGAGAATGTCACTGAAATAAGTGTTGGCTCCAGAGTGAAATCAGAGCTCCTCTGAAACCAACCATATATCTAGGGCAAGCTATGCCTCAGTTTCCCTAACTGCAAAGCAAGGATGCCAATGCCCATCCTCTGTGTCTGACTTGGAGTGTGGCGGGGACGAAGGGAGTTGAGGCATAACAAATAGAAAATGTGTAAAGAGTACCAATCTTACATTTTCAGAGCGATGGTGTTTTCTTATGTGTACCCTGTGTCCCCGCCATGCAAACCAAGATATATAGAGAGAGCCACTCCCAGCACTGCAGGAGTCCCTTGAGTCTCTGCTCACTTATACCCCGCCATCACCCAGTGTCAAACACTCTTCTGACTTCTTCCCCCATGGATTTGCTTTGCCTCTTTATTTAGATTTCAGATAAGTTGAAACCCAGAGTATATATTCTTTTGTATCTGACTTTTTTCATTTAACGTAATATCTGAAGTTTCATCCGTGCTGCTGTGTATTTTATGTGGGTGCAGAAATATCCAAATAAAATACCAAACAGGCCAGACGCAGTGGCTCACTCCTGTAAGTTGAGACCCAGAGTATATATTCTTTTGTATCTGACTTTTTTCATTTAACGTAATATCTGAAGTTTCATCCTTGCTGCTGTGTATTTTATGTGGGTGCACTTTGGGAGGCCGAGGCGGGTACATCACTTGAGGTCAGGAGTTTGAGACCAGCCTGGCCAACATGGTGAAACCCCATCTCTACTAATAATACAAAAACTTAAGCCAGCATGGTGGCGCACACCTGTAATCCCAACCACTCGGGAGGCTGAGGTAGGAGAATCGCTTAAACCTGGAAGGCAGAGGTTGCAGTGAGCTGAGATTGTGCCACTGCCCTACAGCCTGGATGACAGAGACTCCATCTCAAAAAATAAAATTAAAAACCAAATAAGGAAATTATTTAAAAAGCATAAAATACAAAAATAGGCAAGACACAGTATTACTAGCTGAGTCTCAGACCATCTATAGACCGTAAGCTCCTTGAGAGTGAAAACAGCGCCTATAATTCGGTTTTGTATTTCCAACCTTTAGAATTATGCCTAGCTCATAATAGGGGCTCAACAAATTTTGGTGGGATTGAACAGTACTATTACTACATAGATAATAATGTGGCATTTTTTATCCTGCCATTTTTTTTTTAACCCGAAGCCCAGTGGGGCTCTCCCCACCTCTTCAACCTACACCCGCCCTGCTGAACTCTGTTCTTTGTCTTTCCTTTCTGGGTTGTACCCACATGGTCTGTCCCTGTTTTCAGCGGCATTGCCTCCTTCTCCAGACACTGGAATGACTCACAGGCTGGAGGGAGGGAATTAGAGGGGGCAGGGCTGAACGACTCAAAGGCCCCCGACAGAAAACTGTCAGGGAAGGATCCTTCCCAGGCAAAAGAAGGAGCTGGAAGCAGCAGTGTGCCTAGCCCCAGGGTCAGACAGGAAACAGACGCATGTCCAGCAGGGCCGCTGGCCTGGTCTCCAGACCCAGGAGCCCCCTGGTCTCAGTCTGAGGCCTGTGACCTTCTCTGGGCGATGTGCACCGTAGCCAAGTTTACAGCTCACCCCAGCTGTCAGGGCACACTGTCACTCCAGCTGTTACTGAGCAATGGATTCCTGTTGCCAAGATATGGATTTGGTTTTAATAACAGTTAGTGCAAACACTGTAAATTTACTGCTGCAAGAGAGAGTTTTTGAAAACGTCCACTCTGGCTATAATTTTTCAGCCTCACCAGCTGTTTGTGCTCAGCTCATACCTGACATGGTGCTTTGAAATAGCAATCACTGTATTTATAAGAAGGCAAGGACTCATAAATATGTCACAAGTGGAATATACAACGCCATATTTCACCATTTTCTATTTTAAAATTGTGAGTTATGGCTGCAGAAATGCACGCCCATTAAAGGTGATATGATGTATTTTCTGCCTTGTTCAGGAGTCCATCCATCATCAAGACAATAAAGAAAACCGCACTTACTTTTTTCCTGTCGTCTGTAATTTATGATCTCCAAAAAGCTGTAACCTTTTGGCAGGCTTTGCAGAAACCACTGCACTGTTAGCAACTAAATAACCTTTTATAAGGTTTTAAATGTGTTGCTACAGTCTCAATGCACTTGCTGTATTGATCCAGAAGATCTTGGGGGGAAAGAAGGTAGGGGGAGGAATGGAAGAATGTGATCTATAACAAGATCGATAACGGCATATAGATTGTTGAAAGATGCTTCTAATGATTTTTGCCAGCCATCATCTTTCAGCACGCCACACCCTATCTCTTAGGCTTCGGTCTCAGCTCAGAATTGATTGACCTCCTCCTCCCAGCTGCCTCCCTCTCTCTCTCTCTCTCCCTCCCTCCCATGCAGCAGCCAGACAGAAAGAAGAAGAACATATTGGCCACCGCAGGCTATTCGCAGAAAAGCTCTGAGAATCACAGAGCTGAAAGGTACCTCTCAGTCTATCTCAGGGTACAGATATGGAAACTGAGGCCCCAGCGAGCGGCTGTGACTTGCCCAAAGTCGGACGGCAATAGAGGAGCAGAACCCGGATTCAGATGCCTGGATTTCCATCCTCTCTTTTCCAACCCTATCACCCGACTTCTCATGTTTGCCCCAGAGAAAGAGGGAGTGGAGGGAGTAGGTGAATGCATTTCTGATTAGCTTCGCAGACCTATTAAATCTGCCTGGCAACTAGGTGTGGTGGAAAGATAACAAGCCTCGAAATCACGTAGACCCAGGCTGGATCCCGACCTCACCCCTCACCCTCTTTGGCAGGTAACTGACTCCTCTCGGTCTCTGCTCCTCCACCTGTATGAGAGCAATCATGATTTACCTTGGAAAGTGGTGCAGAAGATTAGATCTTGTGTCTGGGAGACACCGAGATCAAAGCCTGGCGCGCACATAGCAGGTGAGCAGGAGAAGAAACTCGCTATGGTGTAGCCCATCCAGCTCCTCCCATCCTCACCGTGTTCTGGGTTCCCTCCTCTTCCTTTGTCCTGCCTTTTCCTCCAGGACAATGGCCATAGAAACTTCCAGGGTAGAGCCAGCAATGGAGGAAAGTAGGATAATTTTTCCAACCACAAAATCTTCAGCACAGAGACATTTGCCTGATGGCTACAGATGAAAGCACTTGGAGTGAACAGGATGCCTAAGCCTAAGCTGAGCCAGGCTCACACAGCGTAGAGACCAGTCCTGCACGGTTCCCTTCAGAGGTGCCCATAGGAGACTGCGTGTATGAGCTTTTAACACTACCTTCTTAGCAGTGATAATTTGCAAGTTAAAAAAATATATCAGGGGATGGGCCTGGCATGGTGACTCAAGCCCATAATTCCAGCACTTTGGGAGGCCAAGGCGAGGAAAGCACTTGAGGTCAAGAGTTCGAGACCACCCAGGCCAACGTGGTAAAGCCCCCTCTTTACTAAAAATACTATACATTTATTTATTTAGCCAGGTGTGGTGGCGCGAGCCTGTAGTCCCAGCTACTCAAGAGGCTGAGGCAGAAGAATCGCTTAACCCCAGGAGATGGAGGTTGCAATGAGCCGAGATCACACCATTGAACTCCAGCCTGGGTGACAGAGCAAGACTCCATCTCAATAAAAAAGTCTGGGCCTGGGCACAGTGACTCATGCCTGGAATCCCAGCACTCGGGAGGCCAAGGCAAGAGATCTCTTGAGCCCAGGAGTTCAAGACAAGCCTGGGCAACATAGTGCAGCTCAGTTTCTACAAAAAAAAAAAAAAATTAAGAGTTACCCAGGCCTGATAGTGTGCACTTGTAGTCCCAGCTAATCAGGAGACTGAGGTGGGAGGATGGCTTGAGCCCAGGAGTTCAAGGCTGCTGTGAGCTATGATCACACCACTACGCTACAGCCTGGGCAACAGAGAGATCCTGTCTCAAAAACGAATTTTTTTAATGTCGTGTGATGCAAGCAGACCTCAGCACAGTGGATGTGTCTCAGCATACCCATGATCAGAGGACCACCCCACAAAACACAGAATTACCTGCTTTCTCAAAATCAGAGCTTTTTGCCCCAGGAACCCACAGCCCTGGCACAAGGGTCCATAAACTACAGCCTGCAGAATAAATCCGAGCAGAGCCTGTTTTTATAAAGTTTCGTTAGAACACAGCCATGCCCATTCCACGATGCGTTGTGCATGGCTGCTTTCAAAATACAACAGCAGAGTTGAGTCGTTAAAACAGACAGCAGAAGTCACACCTCCCCTAAAATACATACTCCACTTTCCTTTTGTGAGAAAACTTGCAAACCCCTGTTCTAGACTCTATCCAGCAATGCTGCACAGCAGGGGAGGCTTCCCAGTAAAAGGCAATCAACAATTAGTATGTGTATATGTATGGTTTACCAAGGGCTCTCATCAACACGATCCCAGCAATCCTGTGAAACGGAGATTCTCATTTTTCCTGTATTACAGAAGAGCACACTGAGACTCAGAGGAGCAAAATAAGTTGCCCAAGGTCACACAGAGAGTCAGAGGTGGAGCTGGGACTTGAGGCCAGGCCAGGTGATCTAAGAGCCCAAGCATCCCCGCTATTCCACCCTGAAGTAGGGAAGCCCTGGGCTGACTCCAGTGCTCCTACTCACCAGCTGGCGACCTTGGGAAGGTCACTGAGCCTCTCTGGACCCTAGTGTCTTCAAATCCAAATGAGGAGTCACAAAGCTGAGCGCAGTGGCTCACACCTGTAATCCCAACACTTTGGGAGGCCGAGGCAGGAGGATCTGGGCCACAGAGCAAGACCCCATCTCTACAAAAAAAATAAAATAAAATAAAAAATCAGCCAAGTGTGGTGGCACATGCCTGTAGTCCCAGCTCCTCACAAGGCTGAGGCAAGAGGATCCCTTGAGCCCAGGAGGTTGACGCTTCAGTGAGCTATGATTGCACCACTGCACTTCAGCCTGGGCAACAGAGTCAAACCCTATCTCTAAAAAAGAAAACAACAGAAAAAAAAATGAAGAGTTTTTAATTGACGAGCCACTAAAACACTCATTTTGATAGATGCTAAGGGACTCTCCAAGCAAAACCCACAAGGCAAACATCCTGTGAAACATCTCCTGGGGCAAAAACTCTGTTACCCTTGCCTGATCTGACGCCTCTTCCACCCACAGATGGATTCTAGAAGACACTCCCAGGCAGGCCTGTGGATGGGAAGGAAGGGGGTGAAGAGAGGCCTGCTTTGAGGACTGGCCCTCCTAAAGCCCCTCAAGTGCCCCTGGACCCCAAAAAAACCCCATCAGAGGGTAGAGACATTAGCAGCCGGCAGGTGAGGTTGCTGAACACACACAGACAGCCCCACCCCAGCCTCTCTTCCTGATCATGAGGTAGTCTGCACTGCCAGAAAAGCCCCCACTGCCTCGGTGGTGCTGAGCTGCCTCACACCTGTTGGGTAGGGTGGGGCAGGGGCAGGCAAAAGCAGGAGGGAGAATATTGGTCCCTTTGTCACAGAAACTGCCATCTCTCCATGTTGACATCGCTCTTTCTCTCTTTTCATACACTCTCCCAGAGCACCCCCCAAATCATTATTAACATGATAAATAAAAACAAGAAACAAGTTATTAAATGTAAAATATGCAAAGTTCCTCCCAGAACTCATTGGGCAGTTCATAAATGTGACAGCTTAATGTTGCTGCTGAGGCAGGCCGCTGATGGAGCCTCACCGGCTCCTGGCTAATTGAAGCTGTTAACGAAGTGGAGGAGAGAGGTGGCTTCTCTCCCACCTGTGGGAGGATCAGAAACACAGCCCTTGACTAAGACCCAAGAAGGAGGCCGTGGTCTGCGTCAACCACCCACTCCAGGGCCAAGGGCCCGGAAATTCCCAACCTACCCAGATCTCAGAGCCCAATTTACAAGCTAAGAGGAGTCCTCACCTCTCATCTAGAGAAAAGCACTTTCTTTTCTTTCTTTCTTTTTTGAAGAGATGGGGTCTTGCTCTGTTGTCCTGGAATGCAGTGGCATGATGAGAGCTCACTGCAGGCTCGAACTCCTGGGCCCAAACGATCCTCCTGCCTCACCCTCCCAAGTAGCTGGGACTACAGGCGTGCACCACCACACCCGGCTAATTTTTGTATTTTCTGTAGAGACAGCGTTTCACCATGCTGCCCAGGCTGGTCTCAAACTCCCGAGCTCAAGCCATCCAATATCCAGGACAACAGGCGTACACCACCATGTCAGGCTAATATTTTAATTTTTTTTAATGGAGATGGGAATCTCACTATGTTGCCCAGGCTGGTCTCAAATTCCTGGCCTCAAGTGATCCTTCTGCCTTGGTTTCCCGAAGTGCTGGGACTACAGGCCTGATCCACTGCATGGCCTAAGAAATGCATTTTCACACAGAAATTGGGGCAGGGTCTAGAAAGGGTTGGTTTTAGGGTGACTGGAGGGATTCTGGATCACAGAAGCCCTTGTCCTCAAAATCCAGGCCAAGAAGAAACAACCCAAATGTCTACCAACGACAAATGAATAACATATTATGGCATACATTTATGACGGTGTTCAGGGGTGGAAGGCATAAGGTGTCGATGCCACAGCACAGAGGAGCCTTGAGCACATGAGGCTGAGTTACAAGAAGCCAGGCACAGAAGGCATATGATTCCATTTCCCTGAAATATCCAGAAAAGCTCAATCCATAGAGCCAGAAAGTGGACTCATGGTTGGCAGGGGCTGGGAGGAGCTGATTAGCACCAGCAGGGTTTGGTTTTGCGGGGAGGAAAGTGTTTTGCAGCTAGATAGAAGTGGAGTTCACCATGTTGTGAGTGACTGAGTGTTGCTGAATTGTTCACTTTAAAAGGCTTAATTTTATATGAATTTCACCTCCATTTTAAAATTGGGGGAAAAAGACGAAACGCAGGCTGCATTGTACTTGACCTCCCCATGTCCCGTGAAGTTTCGCTCCTTTTCATGGGCTTCTAATTTTTCCTTCAGGACTCCTTGCATGGAAGGGGGTGACCCTAAGTCCTCTGGCTTCCCCCTCTTCAACCCATCCAAGCATCAAAAAGACCTGCTGGCCATTTCCTCCAGTTAAGTGGAACGGAGGAGGAGCAAGGGAGCCTTTGAGAGGCCGAGCTCAGTACAACGGAATGAACAGCAGCTTCAAGTCCAAAGAAGCCAGTAATGAAGGGCGAATAGAAGATAGGTGGAAGGGGGCGTTACTGCAGTTCTATTTTGCCTGGGTTTAGCTGTGCAATCTTGAATAAGACCCTTGAAATCTTTGATCCTCAATTTCCTCATCTATAAAACAGGGATGGCCGGTCACAGTGGCTCACACCTGTAATCCCAACACTTTGGGAGGCTGAGGCGGGTGGATCACCAAGGTCAGGAGTTAAAGACCATCCAACCTAATTAACGTGGTGAACACCAGTCTCCACTAAAAATACAAAAATTAGCTGGGCGTGGTGGTGTATGCCTGTAATCCCAGCTACTTGGGAGGCTGAGGCAGGAGAATCTTTGGAACCCGGGAGATGGAGGTTTTAGTGAGCCAAGATTGCACGATTGCACTCCAGCCTGGGCAACAAGAGCAAAACTCCATCTTAAAAAAAAAAAAAGCCCAGGGATGTCGATATCAGCCTCGCCCCTTTCATGGGTTTATTTTAAGCATCAGGTGAGATCTTTCATGTATCTGTTATTGATAACTCTTCTAAAACCAGTGTGCTAACCAACAAGCATTTATTAAGGAACTGCTAAATCCCTAGCAGCGTGTTCAGTAATGTGCAGGAAGCAGGGAGTTGGGAGGCAGGTGTTGGGGATGGAAAGGGACAATTCCTTTATAAGAAGGCAAAACTAACACAAGCGAAACCAGTGGGAAGCAAAGAACAGTGATCTACAATCAGTCCTGGTGAATTGATGTGGGAAAGACCGAGGGTTCTGAACACTAAGAATCCAAGAACGGCGTTCTAGCCATACTCTACTGCCATTGCTGTAAGCTACTTGGGAGTCATTTAAATATTTTGGCACTCGATTCTTTGTTTTCCAGGTGAAAGAGTTCAATTAAAAGTCCTCAAAGACTCTTTCTAGCTTTAGGAATCTGATACTTAGCCAAATTAAAAGCCAAAAGACAAGCCAGGAAATATACTTTCAATAAATAAGCCAGAAGATAAATGCTTTTGATATGTAAAGAAGTCAATAGGGGCTGGGCACAGTGGTTCATGCCTATAATCACAGCACTTTGGAAGGCTGAGGTGGGTGGATCACAAGGTCAGGAGTTCAAGACCAGCCTGATCAACATGGTGAAACCCTGGCTCTACTAAAAAATACAAAAATTAGCCAGGCATGGTGGCACATGCCTGTAATCCCAGCTACTCGGGAGGCTGAGGCAGGAGAATCGCTTGAACCCAGAAGGCAGAGGTTGCAGTGAGCCAAGATTACGCCACTGCACTCCAGCCTGGGTAACAGAGTGAGACTCCATCTCAAAAAAAAAAAAAAAAAGGTCAATAGGAATACAGATGACTACCCCAAAAGGAAAAAAAAAAATACATAAAGAACACAAGATTCTATACAAATATTTTTGCACTAATTATGATAAAGAAAAACCAGAAACAGTCGAAATCCAAAGCAGTAAGAATAGTTTTCATTTTAATCATGACACAGTCATATTACATAGTCATTGATAATCATATTTTTCATAATATTTAATGATAAAAGAAAGTGTTCATAATCAAAGAGAAAAAAAATGAAAACTTTCATGATTCCAGTTTTGTTTTGTTTTTACCAAAGAAAGAAAAAATAAAGTCATAAGTAGATGATAAAAAGTTAGAAATTAATGAAAGGCTAGAAGGATATACATCAAATAATTCGCAGTAGTTCTCTCTGAATGTGTATTAATAATTTCATTTCTCTTTTTGTGTTTTTCTGATTTCTACAATGAGAACATTAGTTTCTAGTTTAGAAAAAATATACATAATCTGTGATACAACAGAAAAGCAAATTCAGGGTTTTACATTCGGTTTCATTAAAATTTAATTCTAGCACCAAAATGATAAAAACCTTCACTAAAACAAATTTCCAAAGGTTATTAAAAAATGACTGTTATCTTTCTGAGGCTGTTTCTCCATAACAGCATCCATCTCACTTAACTGTTGTTTAGCCTACCACTGTTCTCAATGACATGTACAATTCCTTGGGGGAAGGACAGGAATTGAGTCATATCCACTTACAGCATCAGGTGCCATAATAGGTGCTCAATAAATGTTTGTTGAGGCTGGGCATGGTGGCTTATGCCTATAATCCCAGCACTTTGGGAGGGAGGCTGAGGCAGGCAGATCACTTGAGGTCAGGAGTTAGAGACTAGCCTGGCCAACATGGTGAAACCCTGTCTCTACTAAAAAAAAAGAAAAAAAAAAAACGCAAATATTAGCCAGATGTGGTGGTGCACACCTGTAATTCTAGCTACTTGGGAGGCTGAAGAACAAGAATCACTTGAACCTGGGAGGTGGAGGCTGCAGTGAGCTGAGATTGTGCCACAGCACTCCAGCCTGAGTGACAGAATGAGACTCCATCTCAAATAAATAAATAAATGTTTGTTGAATAAAGGGTAAGAATTGAGAAATCATGGGTCAGGCAAAAATTGGACAAGAGGTGACAGAATGTGAGCTTGGCCTTGAAGGATGGGCAGCAGTGGATATTTATAAATTTATTCATCTACTTAGTGAACCTGCTAGGTCTGAGCACTGCACTGGCCACAAAGCTAACCACGACACCATGCCTCACCAGGAGGAATTGAAGATTAGGGATAGAGGCAGACAGGTGAAAAGATGGGAATAAAATAACGAAGCTAGAACAGGGAATACCAAGGAAGAAGCTGTCCATCCTGCTGGCACAAAAGACAGCAAGAGCAGTTGGAGAGACGGACAGGTCATGAAGGCAGTGCTGGAGGGAGATGGAGGCCAGGAGAAGGCGCCCTGCAGAATGCATCACAACTCCATCACCCAGTGACTATCCCCCACTTCCACACAAAGTTCACAGGCAGGGGAGCCAAGGACCTGGAAATAGGAACACCTCCACAGGACAGCACATCCACTCGCCTGCAGCTGGGTTGGATTACAATTCAACATGACGTTTGATGGGGACACTGATCCAAATCTTATCACCCTATAACCAATGTCTTGGTGGGCCTCAATATCCAAGTCTGCAGGAATCATGTGTCCAACTTAAACTGGGAAATTATTTTCATCTTGAGAAGAGGTAGTCCTTAAATGGGGAACCCCATAACCATGCCGTCTGCATTGCAGTGCCATCACCCCGTGGTGATGAAGGGTGAGTGAAGGCAAGTGGAAGGGGGAGTTTCTCCTCATGTTTGGCTCCCTGACTTTAAAACTGGGTGACCTTGCCCGGTAAGTTGGTAGGACTTCTTCCAAGGAATTCCCTGAAAGTATGTCTTCTGGATATAGGAAAAGTGTTGTTGTTTTTTTAACTTTTTGATTTTCACACACTTAGCGGGTAAAAGCTCAGATTTCTTACGTGCATATATTGCATAGTCTGTGCTTCTAGTGTGTTCACCAAATAGTGAACACTGTACCCAATAGATAATATGTCAGCCCTCACCTCCCTCCCAGCCTCCCAGCTTTTGGAGTCTCCACTGTCTGTTACTCCCCTCTATACACCCATGTATTATGCATTGTTTAGCTCCTACTTATGAATGACCACATGCAGTATTTCTGATTCTGAGTTATTCCACTTAGTAGAACAATGGCCTCCTGTTCCATATATGTTGTTGCAAAGGACATGATTTCTTTCTTTCTTTTTTTTTTTGAAATGGAGTTTTGCTCTTGTCACTGCACAATTTCAGCTCACTGCAACCTCTGCCTCCTCCCAGGTTCAAGCGATTCTCCTGCCTCAGCCTCCCAAGTAGCTGGGATTACAGGTGTGCACCACCACGCCTGGTTAATTTTTGTATTTTTTAGTGGAGATGGCGTTTCACCATGTTGGCCAGGCTGGTCTTGAACTCCTGACCTCAGGTCATCCACCCGCCTCAGCCTCCCAAAGTTGCTGGGATTACAGGTGTGAGCCACTGTAGCTGGACAATTTCATTCTTTTTTTATAGCTGTGCAGTATTCCATTTTCTTTCTCCAATCCTTCACTGATAAACATTTAGCTTGATTCCATAACTATAGTGAATAGTGCTATAGTAAATATGAGTGGAGGTATGTTTTTTATACAATGACCTAGTTCCTTCGGGGTAGATACCCAGTAGTGGGATTGCTGGATGGAATGGTAGTTTTATTTTTAGTTCTTGAGAAATCTCCATTCTGTTAGGAAGGGGCTTTTTATCCATCCAGTAAATACCAGCGTCTGCCTCAGAGCTGCTGCTGGCCCTGATCTGGAATGCATTATTTGCACACAAGCAAATGTAAATGATTGTCCTCTTCGCGCCCGTGAGGTAATAAAATGTTGTCATCAGCCTGAAAGTCAAATGAGGCTCTGCATGACGTGGTGTGACCTATGGTGCTGACACGCTGGCCCTCCCCTTCCACCCCCAGGAGAGAAAGCCCAGGACTGGAAACAGAGCCCATGACTTCAGCCGCTTCCCAGAGCACCCCTGGACAGAGAGGGATCCTTGCGGAGCAGGTCCGTGGTGTTGCGTCATCCCTCTCCAGGACACATGCACGGCACGTTCAGTCATTCTTCGCGTGGGGCTGATTGTCCACCACGTGTCTTACACTGGGAAAGGTGCTGGGGGCAGCGGCGGCCTCTGAAGGGAGAGCAGATCCAGGTCCAGCCTGCACAGTCTTCCCGGGACCGTGGTCAGCCCTCGCTACCACCCCGCAGCTCTCCTCCCCTCCACCGACACATGGAAACACATCGTTGTTGGCTGCTTTTGGGGGGAATGTTTTATGGAGGAGGTGGGACTTGAGCAGTTCTCTGTGGGCGCAGAAGTCTTCGTTACAGGGAAAAAGGCAATCCAGGCAGGGGCATTCAGATCAACCAAGGCACAGAAGAGTCAGTGAATCAGAACCCATGGAGCTGCTGTGGGAGGCGGAATTGGGAAGGCCCCTCTAACAGCTCCTGCTTGTAGGCTGAGAAGACGGCGGGTACCGCTCTTCGGACCTCTCCCTGGAAGAACGATGTGAGGCCTCTTGTTAAAACCTGCTCTGAGCTCTTGCTGTTGGTAGCTCCTAGAGGATGGGGGGAAGCTGAAATAGGAATGGCATTCCCCCTCTGCAGTGCCCCTCTGGGGAGACCTGGTGCTGCTGAAAAGCACTCCTGAGCTGGTGGCAGCTGCCTCTGAGGAGTTCATCCACCTGGAGCATGTTGCCCTGTTCCGTGTTCCTGGCAGCACAGTCGGGGAAAAGGACTTAGCTCCGGGCATGCAGGGTGCCCTCCAGGGTCTGCGTGGATGCTGAAGCAGGGACCAGACCAGAGGGCGACACCAGAGCACGTCACAGGATGTTCTTTTGGTCTAGTGTCCCCACCTACTCGGCAGACAGCACTAAGCGGGGACCCTAAGGTCCAGGAAAGGGACAGGGCTGCCCAGAATTGCCCAGAGGGAGTGAATGGGCGGGGCAGTAGGCCTAGGTCCGTGCTATCCAAGCAGGAGGAACGTGGGAACAGGCTGCTTTGACACGGTGGTCAGAGGCCTGGCCACTGGAAGGCCAAATGTCCCATTGGCTGAGTTAGACCAAAGGGCCCATTGCTTTTCTTTTTATTTTCTATCTTGATAAAAGCTGCATGTGTGTGAGTGTGTGTGTGCATGTATGTTTGTGCACATGTGTGTATGCATGTGTATGTATGTGTGCATATGTGTGTGCATGCATGATTATGCATGTGTGTGCATGTGTTTGTGTGCCTGTGTGTGCATGTATGTTTGTGCACATGTGTGTATGCATGTGTATGTATGTTTGTGTGCATGTGTGTGCATGTATGATTGTGTGTGCATGTGTTTGTGTGCATGTGTGTGCATGTATGGGCATGTGTGTATGCATGTGTATGTATGTTTGTGTGCATGTGTGTGTGTGCTGTGTTTTACACCGCCACAAGATAAATAGAACCATGACTTACACTTCACAGTTTACACAGGGATTTCACATGCATTTGACAGCTGGGGCATGTGTCCTGCTGCGATAATTTTTTCCCCATCTAGAAAGATAAAGGGGGTGGTGTTCATGTCCCTCAAAACCACAGCCCTCAAATGTTATGTCTGTGCCACACCTGCTCTCCCACTGCCTCCCAGCCCCACCAAAAGGCAGTAAATCACAGAGACTAAGCACTGTTCTCACGGCAGCTCCTGTCCATTCCCTTGGGGCAGGTGTCATTAAAAACTAAAACCAGCTTCTACCCCCAGGTACAGGGGCAAACCCTCCCTCCTTAGCCATACCAATCCATCCTTTTCCAAACCTCCTGGAGAAGGTAAAACCCTGAACTCTGAGAACAGATCAGATGACTTGGACAAAAAGATGAGCTTTTCAAAAGAGGCACGGGATGCGGGTGGGTGGAAGAGAAAGCAGGAGTCCAGTGCATAATGTTATGGTTTAAACCACATGCCTTTTTTCCAGACTGGGTTATTAAATTAATTCAGAACTTATGCTCACACTTAAAAGATTTCTGTCATATTTTATGAACACGATGATCTCAGAGTAATTTGCACTGGAAATGTGTCATATTAAATCAGGGGCACTAATAAACTTTATTACTTAAACTCTACATGGATCAGACATGGCAGATAAACCATCTTACTTTTGCACTTATCTTTATACCATAGAAATATGGCCCCTCCTATGGGAAAACATAAATAAACCTGATAGCATTTCCTTTGCCCCACAATAAATGCATCCATCTGGGCTGGAGGCATCACCTGCCCCTCTTGCTACCCCACACAGAAGTTTGGCAAGGGAGTGGGAAGGTTTGATCCAAGCAGGGAGATTTCTTCAGGGTTTTAAAATGCTTTCATTTCTGTGGCTTCATCACCTTTTGTTCACACTGGCCTGGCCTTTATGCTGGACTGTGTAATAGCTAAGAATTGGTTTACAGGTACAAGCATGGTATAAAAAGTACTGGCTGGTGAGTTACGAGGCCTGAGTTCTTCTGGTTCTGCTACCAGCTGGCTTTGTGATCTGAGCACAAATCAGACAGGACCGTGTAATAGAAAAAGCATAGGCACTGGGATCAAGAGGTTTATTGCCATTGAGCAGATGTTTCTGGAAAGCCTAACATGATCCAGGCCCTTGGCAAGGCACTAGGGATGCAAGAATGAGTCAGAATGCAATTAGAATCCCAACAGGGTTATTTGGGAAACGAAGTTAAATTATTACAAAATATGTATAGATCTGAACCATTCTACAGATTTCAAATATTTGGGATTGTTTTAAAACTTCATATCAAAACATCTAAGCATAGCCAAGAAAGTTAAAGAGTAGTGTGGAGGGACTTGCCTCATGAGATATTAAATACAAAGCCAATGTATTCAAAATGATGTGGTGTCAGCAAGCTCGTAACCTCTCCTACCAACGGTTCAGCCAACAACCCTGTGGTCATGGGAGTTGAGGTGAAAGGAAGAGAAATGATTGGACACTGATATTTGGAGCACGTGGACTTCCCAGCAGTCTTCACCAATGAAGACAGCCAGGCATCTACCTTTCCCTAGGAAACTCTAAGTTTTTTCCTGAAAAAAAAAAAAAATGTAAACCAAAGAGGTTCTGAATTCAGAGAAATGGGATTACCAAATGACAGGCACAAGGTAAAGATAGGTACAATCGTAACAATAGGGAACTTTGGTGAAAGTTCATTCTTTACGTGGGGAAGCATGAAACTGCCAGCCCTTTCCTGCTCTGCTTCTGGAATGCAAGCAGCTGAGAACACCCTCACACGCATCACTGGAATTCTGGGGCAGGAGACTGTATGACCCTTCCAGGGTAGAGAGAAAAAGACCCTCACATATTAACACTAGTGGGATGCAGTGGTAACCTGATCTCCCCAGGTAGGCCCTCCCCTACACACAAACAGTCTCCACTTAAGCGTGGACAAAGGGCCAAGGACCATCAGACCCTCGAGGAAATATTCTCATAGAAGATATGATCAAAAACAAACACGAGAAAAAGTATTTGGAAGGAAAATAGACAAGGCAATAATATCCTCAGAGAGATAAAATGATGTCTCATCCATAAACAAAAGTAAAATGCTATTAAAAAGGCCAACTTGAAAACAAGAACGAGCTCTTGCAAATTTCAATGATAACCAAAGCAACATTATTCAGAAGAATTATAATTAAAAGTGAAGGAAATCTCCCATACATTATTACTAAATGGCAACAAAATAGAAAATAAAAGTGGAAGAGGTATAAAAATCTGGTGTAAGCACAAAAGGCTAAAATCCAAATAACAAAAAGCTAAAATCCAAATAACAAGAATTTTATAAAGGTAGAAGAAAAAAATGTGGGAAGGAAGTTATTGATGGAAAAAATTAAACACAATTTCTCAGAATTAAAGGACATTGATGGTACTCCAAGTGACTGTTCTAGTGAATGGAAAAAGTCCACCATCAGGGAATATAACTGTGAAATTTCAGAACATCAGAGATAAAAAGATGATCCCTGCAACTTCCATGGGTCAAGGTGGGGGTCCAGGGAGCAGGTACATTAAAAGTAATAGAAATCAAAATGGGTCAAACTTCTCAAAAGAAAACCTAGCTGTCAGATGATAGTGGATCAATGTCTTAAAAGGCCAGGCACGGTGGCTCGTGCCTACAATCCCAGCACTTTGGGAGGTCAAGGTGGGCAGATCATTTTAGGCCAGGAGTTTGAGACCAGTCTGACCAAGATAGTAAAACCTCATCTCTACTAAAAACACAAAAATTAGCTGGGTGTGGTGGTATACACCTGTAATCCCAGCTACTTGGGAGGCTGAGGCACGAAAGTCGCTTGAACCTGGGAGGGGGAGGTTGCAGTGAGCCAAAATCATGCCACTGCACTCCAGCCTGGCAACAGAGTGAGACTCTGTCTAAAAAAAAAGTTATGAACAGCCAGGTGTGGTAGCTCACACCTATAATCCCAGCCAATTTGGCGGCTGGGGCAGGAGGATCACTTGAGCCCAAGAGTTCCAGGCTGCACTGAGCTATAATTATACCTCTACACTCCAGTGTGGGTGACAGAATGAGACCCTATCTCTTTGAAAAAAAAAAAAAAAGTTATAAACACAAAAATCAATTGCACTTCCATACACTAACCATGAAGAATCTGAAACAGAAATTAAGAAAACAATCCGCATTCCAATAACCTCAAAAAGAATATAATGCTTAGGAACAAATTTAAAGAGCTAAAAGAAAAAAAAAAAAAAAAAAGAGCTGAAAGACTAGTACAGAAAAAAAGCTACAAAATGTTGTTAAAAAAATTAAAGAAGACACAAATAATTGGAAAGATAGTCTGTGTTTATGGACTGGAAGATTTCATATTGTTGAGATTTCAATACTACTCAAAGTATTCTACAGATTCAATGCAATCTCTATCAAAATCTCAACATTTTTTGCAAAACTATAAAAATCCATTATAAAATTCATATGGACTCTTTGACTAGTCAGAACAATCTTGAGAAAGAAAGTTGGAGGTCTCCTACCTCCTCCTTTGAACATGTACTGCAAAGCCAAAGTAATCAAAATTGTATGGTACTGACATAAAGGCAGACACCCAGTGGAATATAATAGAGAGCACAGAAATAAGTCCTCAGATATGTGGTCAAATGATGTTTTTTATTTTTTGAGACAGGGTCTCACTCAGTTGCAGAGATGGAGTACAGTGGCACGATTACAGCTCACTGCAGTCTTGACCTCCCAGGCTCCCACGATCCTCCCGCCTCAGCATCCCCCGTAGCTGGGACTAGAGATGTGTACCACCCCACTGAGCTAATTTTTTTTTTTTTTTTTTTTTGAGAAACAGGGTCTCACTATGTTGCCAAGGTTTGTGTTTTTGACAAGGGTGCCAAGGCCATTCAGTGACAAGACCTTTCCTCGGTCTTTTCAACCAATGATGTTGGGAAAACTGAATATTCACATGCAAAAGAATAAAGTTGAACTTTTACCTTACACTATATATAAAAATTAACTCAAAATAGATCAAAAACTTAAACATAAATGATAAAACTATAAAACTCCAAGGAGAAAAGTTTCATGATGTTGGATTTGGCAACGATTTCTTGGATACAATGCCAAAGACACAGGCAATAAAAGAAAAAATAGAATAGTTAAACTTCATCGAAATTAAAAACTTCTGTGCATCAAAGGACACTATCAACAGAGTGAAAAGGCAACCCACAGAATGGGAGAAAAATATTTGCAAGTCATATATCTGATAAGGGCCAGAATATGCAAAGAATTCTTACAATTCAACAACAAAAAAACAAACAACCCAATTTAAAAATGGGCAAAGGACTTGAATAAACATTTCACCAAAAAAGATAACAAATGATCAATAAGCATATGAAAAGATTCTCAATATTATTAATTATTAGGGAAATGCAAATCAAAATCACAATAAGATACCGCTTCATACCCATTAAGATGGCTACTATCAAAAAGACAGAAATTAAGTTTTAGCAAGAATATGAAGAAATGGGAATCCTAGAGTGTTGCTGATGTGAATGTAAAATGGTGCAGTAGCTGTGGAAAATGGCATGATGTATTGAACATAGAATTAGAATATGATTTGTTAATTCCACTTCTAGGTACATAACCCAAAAAGGTGAAAACAGGGACTCAAATATTTATACATCCATGTTCATAGCAGCATTATTCACTACAACTGAAAGGTGGAAGTAACCCGAATGTTCATCAGCAGATGAATGGATAAACAAACTGTGGTATATCCATACAACGGAATAGCATTCAGTAATAAAAAGGAGCAAACAACTGTTACCTGCAACAATATGAATGAAGCTCAAAAAATTATACTAAGTACAAGAAGCCAGGCATAAAAGGAAATATTGGCCAAACGAGCTGACTCATGTCTGTAATCCCAGCACTTTGGGTGGCAAAGACAGTTGGATCACCTGAGGTCAGGAGTTCAAGACCAGCCTGGCCAACAGGGTGAAACCCCATCTCTGCTAAAAATACAAAAATTAGCAGGCATGGTGATGCACACCTGTAGTCCCAGCTACTCAGGAGGCTGAGGCAGGAGAGTCACTTGAACCCAGGAGGCAGAGATTGCAGTAAGCCAAGATGGCACCACTGCACTCCAACCTGGGTAACAGTGAGAATCTGACTAAAAAAAAAAAAAGTAAATATTATATGGTTCCATTTATCTGATATTTCTAAAGATGAAAAATCAGTAGAGACAGAAAGCAGATCAGTGGTTCCCTGGGACTGGTGGGTGGGAGTGGAGACTCTCTGTGAATGGGTCCCCAGGAGACTTTTGGGGTGATAGAAAATGTTCTAAAACAATTTTGGTGGTAGTTGCACAACTATATGAATTTACTAAACTCATCCAACTGTATACTAAAAATGGGTGAATCTTATGATAAGAAAATTATACCTCTTTAAAGTTGTTTTCTTAAGTCACTCAAATTGGTTATTCTTTCCAACTTTTAACTGTGTGACCCAAGAGCTTTGTTCTGAAATTCTGAAAGAGAGCAGAGAGGGGTTGCATGGGTGAGGCAGGCAAAATGAAAAAGATCAAATTGTCCACTGAAATGCTTTATGACACCCAGAAGAAAGAATTGCAGGCTTTGGGGGCTGCCCTGTCACAATCCAAGAACAGACAGAGCCAGGATGGAGCCAGGGTCTCTCCTACAATGGAGAAGTTATGAGCAGCAATGCCCTGCCCTTTGCAATTCACAGGTGCTATTTCTCAACCTTCTGGGACATCAGAATGCCAGTGCGAGGTGAAGACAGCCCTGGGGAGAGTGTTTTTCCTCACTGTTTCACTGCCAATTTGCAATGTGCAAAAGACAGGAGAAAGAAGTAGTTTATGGTTAGAGGACTGTGCGTGTGTGTGTGTGTGTGTGTGTGTGTGTGTGTGTGTGTGTGTGCAGTTAAACCCATATACGGGCCCGTTTGTATGTGTGAGGGGTGGGAAGTGGGAAGATAAAAAATGTGAAGTTTCATCACAATTATATTGCACATTTTTAATTATAGGGAAAAGATAAGAAGGCAATGCACTCGAATGCTATTCTTGGTTGGTTGTTAATTTTTAAACTAGGAAATGAATGTTACTTAAAAGGAAAAAAAACTTTCCTTTTTACATGGGTTGGCCCACATGCAAATTGGCAGACAGAATCTACAAGTAAAGAGAAATGCTTAATTCAACCTTTTGTGTAATGAAATTAATTTTAATATAAATAAGATTTTAAAAGGATAAAGACAATTTAGAATGCTAATTTCAAATTTTGCTTTGCTATTGAAAGAACTATTAGGAAACAGGGAAACAAAAACACTTTCATTGGGTTAAAACAAAAACTTTCACTAGCTTCATTGCTTTGGAGATCAATGTTCTTTAGCACAACAAGAGCAGTATGATGGTTGTTGTCATCTTTGTTTATGATACCAGAAGATGAGGAAGCCTAAGAGGGCAAAAGTAGACTTCTCTGTGCAGATCAGAAACCTAAACAATGCAAAAGAATTCTTTCGCTTGTATTTCCTGAATGGTCAGTTCGATATCACATCCGCCAAATATTTATAGAATTGCCACTTTCCCATTATGCTTTACAGACAAAACAAAGGGTATAATTCATTGTATGGAAAAAATTCATTGAAATCAAATGTAGTTTGAAGTCAAATGCCATTTATAGGCTATCAACCTATGTGTGTCCCATTTTATACATGTTTAATATCAACATATGTAGGTACCAGTTCACGAATGTTTAAGATATGGAGGGTAATTTCTACCTCTCAGGATTGTCTGGAGAATTTTGTTGGTTTGTTTGTTTGTTTTTTGAGACAGAGTTTCGCTGTTGTCACCCAGTGCAATGGTGCGATCTTAGCACACTGCAACCTCCGCCTCCTGGATTCAAGCGATTCTCCTGTCTCAAGTCTCCCAGGTAGCTGGGATTACAGGTGCATATCACCATGCCCAGCAATTTTTTATAATTTTAGTAGAGACAGGGTTTCCCCATGTTGACCAGGCTGGTCTCAAACTCCTAACCTCAGGTGATCCGCTCACCTCAGCCTCCCAAAATGCTGGGATTACAGGTGTGAGCCACCTTGCCCAGAGTGTCTGGAAAATGTAAGGGTGTAATGTCTAGCAAGGCACTTGCTAAAAATAGGATAACATTCAGCAAATGGTAGATCTTTTCCAGCCCATTCCACATCTCACCCATTGTCCACCACCTCACCCAAATACACACACGCACACTTTATAAATCTTACTCTGCAAAGCTTCACTGATACATCCCATGGAAAAATTAAACAAACCATTTTCAAGAAGAAATGCCCCACTACACACAAGAAGACTGTAAAGGGCATTCCTGCTCCCAGGGAAGAAGAGCTGGTGACTGGAAAAAGCAAAAGAACACCTTATTCCCCTGCCCTCCCCTTGTGCTGGCAGGAGTAGAATTAGAAGATGCCAGAGCACCCAAATCTGGCTAGGAATCTGCTGAGTGAAAGGCAGAGCCTGGTGAACTTGGCTGATTCTGAGGTCAAGGTCACATACTCCAGCCCCATAAGGAAAATTTATCCTGGCAATAATCTCCCCCTAGCCCTGGCCCATTCATGGATGTTGCCCATTGCATGGAAGAGCTTTGTCAGAGAGTGAGGCAGAGAAAGCTAAACGCAATCTGTCCCCATCTTTATAAAAACAATACTTTTTAAAAACACAAAACATTGTTCTTCCTGATAGTGGGGCCAGATGCCCTTTCCAAATATCAGCACCTGGAAGAAGCTGCAAAGAGGCAGAGCTCTGGTGTATAGAGGACAATCATGACTTAGGGAAAACATTCAGTTGCTATAACAAGTGTCAAAATAATATTGGTTTAACATGGTAGTTTATTTCTCTCTCACATAAGAATTCAAGTATTAAAAATCCAAGGCAATAAGGCACTTCCACAAAATGAGGAACCCAGGTTCCTCCTAGCATACAGCCCTGACTGCCTGTTCACATGGTTTCCATTTTGGAATCTAAGATGGCTGCTGTAGCTCCACCATTACATACATGTCCCAGCCAGAAGTAATGGAAAGAGCAGGGAAGGAGCAAAGGCAAGGCACTACCCTTCCTTCCTGTTTAAAGGCACAATTAGAAAGTTGCACACATGACTTGGGATGTGTGCACATCCCAGTAACTAAAACCTAGTAACAGAATGCAGCTACCTAGCTGCAAGGGAAGCTGGGAAATGTAGTCTTCCTGTTGGGTGGCTGGTTGCCGAGCACAATTTAGGTGGTGAATTGGTTTGCTGAGGCTGCTATAACAAAGTTCCACAAACTGGGTAACTTAAAACAGCAGAGATTTATGCTGTCACAGTTTAAGAAGCCAGAAGTCTGAAACCTCAAGTTGTTGGCAGGGTTGGTTCCTTCAGGAGGCTCTCAGGGAGAAACTGTCCCACACCTCTCCCTTGCTTCTGCTGGTGGCTGGCAATTCTTAGCATTCCTCAACTTGAGGCTGCGCCATTACAGTCTCTGCCTCCCTTGTCATAGAGCCTTTGTGTCTCTGTATCTAAATCTTTTCTTTTATCAAGACAACAACCATTAGATTTAGGGCTCCACCCCCAATCTAGTATGATCTCATCTTAAATTTGATGATGTCTACAAAGTTCCTATTTCCAAATAAGGCCATATTTCCAGGTACCAGGAGTTAGGACTTGAACCCATCTTTGGAAAAGACACAATTCAACCCACCAGAGGGGCTTCCTGACAAAGGAAGAAGAGGAGAGTGGACACTGAAGAACAGCAGCCCCCTTGCCACAGGACCCCAGGGAGTTGCACTGGAAGACAGCCACTGTGATGTCAGAACACACCCCCTGTTCCACTTGCTTGCACGTCAACCTGACCAACATCCTCATCTTTAGACACTTTGTCTTACAGGCATGTCACATGGGCTGTATCCCCAAGCTCATCTGTTCTGCTTCCACAGTCCATGTCTCGCATTGCCCTCCCATGCTGTTCCCCTCAGCCAACCCCTAAGGAAGAAGCTGCTCCCATAGGCCTTTCTCCCTGCCCCAGCCCACAGTGGCTGACAGCTGCCACCTTGGGCTTCCATTATGACTTTTGTGGAACCTAAGCACTTGCCCTCATGGGCCCTTTTCTCTATGAACAAAACAGAACCGTAATTAGATTTTTGTTTAAATGTTTATATCATGCTGGAGTGGGTGTGGTGGTATGCATCTGTAGTCCCAGCTACCCAGGAGGTTGAGTACAGAAGTTCAACTCCAGCCTGGGCAACATGACAAGACCCCATCTCAAAACAGTTAAATAAATAAATGCTGTATTAAAAAAGTATTTTATGATTGCATTTGGTATAAAGATGAAACGTATTAATGTTACGTACAAAAACATTCTCTTCAATCTAAAAGATTTTTTTTCTCATCATTTGAAAGAAACTAAAACATTTCTCCAGACCCTTAAAAGTATTGGCACTAGACACTGCCCTGCCTGCTGAATGGATACATCAGTCTCTGCAAAAGATGCTGAAAGGCACAACAGAAAAAACCCCCAGCCACCAAATCTGACCACAGACTGCTGAGCAGAGAGTGTGAGTGCCATCTACCACATATTCTACCCTGTAACTTTATGTGCTCTCGAAACAACTTGGGAACATGCAACAAAGTCCCAAACAACCCATCGTTAGGTCAGAAACCTATAATCCCAGCACTTTGGGAGGCCGAGGCAGGTGAATTGCCTGAGCTCAGGAGTTCAAGACCACCCTAGGCAACACGGTGGAACCCCATATCTACCAAAATAAAAATAAAAATTAGCCAGGCATGGTGGCATGCACCTGTAGTCCCAACTACTTGGGAGGCTGAGATACGATAATCACCTGACATTAGAAGGAGGAGGTTGCAGTGAGCTGAGATCGTGCCACTGCACTCCAGCCTGGGCTGCAGAGTGAGAATCCATCTCAAAAAAAAAGAAGAAAGAGAGAGAGGGAGAGGGAGGGAGGGATGGAGGGAGGAGGAGAAGGGAAAGGGAGGGAAGGGGAGGGAAGGGAAAGGAGAGAAAGGGAGAGAAAGGGGGAAAAGAGAGAAGGGTAGGGTAGGGGAGGGGAGGGGAGGAGAGCAGGTAGCCTCCTCTTGGGGCTGTAAAATAAGCATCCTTCACCTTCCACCATTGTTGTCAAACACAACTCAACTTAAAAACAGTGGCCACCCATGCAACACAGTGGATACAAGACCTTTATTAAACAATGTGAGAAACCTCCCACGCTTCAGCATCATGAACTGTTTCCAAAATCCAAATCTGAACTATCCCAAAATATACTTAATCCCAAACTAGTCTTCCTTCTTATTTTATAACACATGTAGATTTCAAAACTATTATTTCCTAATGTATTTAGTTTCAATTCATAAACTGGCTTGCAAGACATGTTTGCTAGGGTGACCAACTCATCTTGGTTGGCTCAAAACTTTCCTGGTCTTGACACTGCTGCATCCCAGAAAACCTCTTGGTCCCAAGCAAACCAGGACAGTTGGCCAACCTATAATGATATCTAAGCTTCATCATCCTCTTCCGAATTGTATGTGTTCGACCAACAAGACAAAAATCACAACAAGTGTTTTAAAGTACCAATTGTTGTTCTAGAAAGTTCAAGTATGGCCCAATGCGACAGCTTAGCAAGATGTACACAGGCACCCAGTGTGGCCCAACCAGATCCCCCTGACTCTCCAGGCAATGTTGGATGGGAAGGGGTGGCTATGAGTCATCTCCCTCTTTCCTGGGCTTCCCAGAATGTTCTCTTCCATAAATATTTTACATGAAGGAAGAGGATTCACTGCCAAAGGAGAAAAAGGATTCAGACAGTGGTTCCCAAACCACAGTGCACTTAGGAATAGCCTGAATAAAGTCTTAAAAATAGACAGATTTGGGCTGTATCCCCAGAACGTTTAGCTTTGGAGAGTCTGAGGAACATTCTTTTTAGCAAGTACCCTGGGTGATCTTGATGCATGTCGCTGGTGGGACTGCACTTTTCAAAACTCTGGATTTGGGGCAAAGCTGTGAAAGTTGCTTCCTCTCCTGTCTGAAGTGAGCAGGACCAGAGCTTACAAGAAAGAAAGGGGTAACTGAATGCAGTAATAAAGAGGGAGGCACTTAGTGTCAGGACTACTGTTATCTAAAAAGCACTTTCCTGTAAATCTTGAGATTGTTGGAATATCTTAGGCAAAGTATATCTGCATTAATCAGGGTAGCTATGCTTTACATACACATACACACTGTGTGGTACATAGATCCATACAGCTGTAATGTAGACACAGATAAAGCATACACAAGATAGCAGCCATGAAACTGATTTGTATATAACAGGCACTTATGAGTGTTTATACATACATATCTATGACATGGTGATGTGTTTAACATACATAGTAACAAATCAGTAGTCCTGTTTTGACCGTGTTAAATCTGAGATGGCCATAAGATAGCCAAATGCAGATGACAAACAGGCAGTTGAATCTAGGCACCTACAGCGCTGGGATTTGACCAGGGGTCAAGTTAGGACTAGAGATCCAGATTTAAGGAGTTATCCGCACATAACCCCCAGGACATCAATAAAACAGAATCCACAAGGCCTGAGGTTTTCATGCCAAGTCAAGGTCACAGGCCCCATGGCTTTACAACATGAGCTAGGTTCATTAAGTGAAACCAGAAACCAGCAGAGCTTAGGCTATCCATAAACAGGAACTAGAATGTCCTTGTTCATCACCTCAGGGTACAGCTCAAAGGCCATGTGTAGAAGTCCTTTGCCTCTCAAGGTAAAAACCCTAATTCAAGGTAACCCTCAGTATGGTAACCCATAGGCCCCAGGCTGAGTCAAGCACGGTCGCTCCATAGGCAGGCCTCCACAACCCAAGACAAAACAATTTCCACAAACAACAACCCCAAGGGAAGGTGCACTTGTACCAAAATCACAAAATATATGAGGAAGTCCAAAACAAGGGCAGGTGATTTACAAACCCCACTACTACCATCACTCCCACCTCCATCTCCAAAAAAAGAAGAAATCATATCTAAAGAAGAAGAGATAATAGAACAATCTGAAAGAGACTTTGAAATCAGCACAGTTGGAAACAAAAAACTCAGAGTTTTGAAAAAAAGTAGGACATGCTGAAATTGGTGTTTTGGAATGATTAGAGCAGAAATGACATGCAGAATTAAATGGAGAGGAGTGGGATTGGAAGCAACAAGACCAGCCAGGAGTCTTCATGCAATCTACCTACAGGTAATACTTTCTCTCTCTCCTGAAGTCCCATAAAATTTAACTGGCATATCTCTGATGACCTTATGACCTCACCAACTTTATTTCTTGTTTTATAGTTGCTTTCACATATATAAGCCATATAAAGGAACTCATTGAACTCAATGATCCTTGGAGTGGTGTGTTTGTGTAGCTAGATAGTGCATGGATAGATAGATGATGGGTGGATGGATGGATGGATGAATAAATAGTAAACAGAGTATGGATAGATAGATACATGGATGGATGGATGGATAGATGATAGACAGACAGATAATCTTTCTGTATCCCCCACAGCACCTAACACAGTGTACTAGGCACATGGAGATGTTTCATAAATGTTTCATAAATAAATTAACCAATAAATGAACAAGAGTCATGTAGAAACTGATTGATCAGAACCTCTACCTTGAACTAAAGCACAAAACGAAGCTGATGGCCCACCATTAATTCATCTCCCTAGGACCTGATAGGCTCCCTAAACTGGCTGTCTTCTTATCCCATGAGTACATCGTCTATTAATGCATTTAAAAATCAGCTGAATTCCGTGACAGCTTAAAGCCCTGCAGCACTAATGAGAATCTTTTGCTATGTGTGGGTCTCCCTGGTGCAGATTGCTATACAGCCTATCTTCCTTTTCAAATTGATTGTCAGTCCATAAGCATTTGCCTATAGGTTACAGCAGGCCTAGCCCCAAATCTGACTACTGTATCTCTAATTAGGTAGAACCCTTCCCCTTCTCTCTCTAAGAAAAAAGCCCTAATGCAATGACCAAGCCTTGGGAAACGGGAATAACTTAGTGACTTGCACAGGGACACAAACCTGAATAGCAGAATAACAAAGATTTCAGGACCCCCTGAGAGGCCTAGAGTCTTACTTTTCTCCAGAGCTTTCCTATATGATGATGGTGACAATCATGATGATGACAATGACACAAAGCTGTCCTTATTGAAAATCTAATATTGCCTAGGCATCACCCTAGGCATCTTCAATACAATGTGGCATATAATCCTCACAAGAATCCAGTAAGGAAGGTAGAAGCATACTGTCTTAGTCAGTTTTATATTGTTTATAACAGAATACCAAAAACGGAATAATTTATAAAGGGAATTTCTTAAAGTCATGGAGGATGAGAAGTCCAAGGTCAAGGGGGTACATCTGGTGAGGGTCTTCTTGCTGGTGGGAATTCTCTGCAGAGTCCCAAGGAGGCTGAGCACACTAGCTGAGGTCTCTCTTCTTATAAAGCCATCAGTCCCACTTTCATGGTAACGCATTAATTCATTGATTTATGAATGGACTCCTCCATTCATGAAGGTAAAGCCTTCATGACTCAATCACCTCTTAAAGGCACCACTTCTTAACGCTCCCTCATTGGGGATTAAATTTCAATGTGAGTTTTGGAGGTGACAAACATTCAAACTGCACATGCCCATTTTGCAGATGAGAAAACTAGAGATGAAAGAAGTTACATAAGTTGCCCATTGTAAAAACCTAGTAAGTGTCAAGGCCAGGATTCAAACCCAAGTCAGCCTGAATGCAGTTTGTGTTCTTCCCACTTCCCCACACTGCTTCCTGGGCCGATGCTCATGTTCTAGCGAAACAGTGAGTGGCACTCAGCCACTTTGAGTGATTGTCTCAAGGACTTCAGATGATAGACATGGGCTTTAGAGCTGGAATTGTTTCCTAGGAAACTATAAACACACACAGGCACCAGCTTTCTGTGTTTTGAGTCTAATCTTATCCATGGCTTGCAGGGAAAGACTAACTAAACCTGATCTTATCTTGCTGCCTCCATTTCACTCTAGAGAGAATGAGCTGGTCCAGTCCAGTTCCTGATTTTTCTGTCCCCATTGCGAGATCAGCTACTTACCTTCACGGCCAAAACAACTGCAAACAAATAGCTCTGAAATGTTAATGGTCTTCTTGGGGGATACAGAATAAGGCCATAATGGGGAAAGAGTATTCATAGCACGTTCTAGTACCTACACCATTGAAATGTCCATTACCAGCGCCATCCAAATTCATTGTACTGGCTTGGTTTTCAGGCTAAATTAACTACAAATTAATTATTTGAAATGATTTCAAGAAGCTTAATGAATCATTTTCTTTATGATGATTCTACAAACCATATGATCACCAAGACAATGGGAGAAGTAAGTTGTGATCCATTCACAATGTGGAATATTATAAAGTTGTAAAAATAGATGAATTATTAACTCCTTGGAACAACATGGAGGAAACTTAGAAACATAATGTTGGTTGAAAAACCAAATCCCAGAAACTTACATACAATATATAGTAAATCTTAAAGGTGTTTGCAAATATTTTGACATCCTATCTTTCCAAAGATGGAGGCTAATTTCCCTTTTCTTGAATGTGGGCCAGATTTAGTGACTCATTTCTTTTTTTTTCTTTTTTTCTTTTTTTTTTAATTTTTTGTAAAGACAAACTCTCATTATGTTGGCCAGTCTGGTCTCAAACTGTTTGACTCAAGCAAGCCTCCCACCTCAAACTCCCAGAGCATCAGAACTACAGGTGTGAGCCACCAAACCTCGCCTAGTGACTTTTTTTTTCCTGAGACAGGGTCTCACTCTGCTGCCCAGGCTGAAGTGTAGTGGGGCAATCTCCTCTCACTACAATCTCCACCTGCCAGGTTCAAGTGATTCTCCTGCCTCAGCCTACCAAATAGCTGGAACTACAGGCATGTGTCACCATGCCTAGCTAATTTTTGTATTTTTAGTAGAGACAGGGTTTCACCATCTTGGCCAGGCTGGTCTTGAACTCCAGGCCTCAAGTGACCCACCTGCCTTGTCCTCCCAAAGTGCTAGATGAAAGGCATGAGCCACCGTGCCAAGCCCCAGTGACTCATTTCTAATGAACATGGAAAAAGTGATGGTATGTGACTTCCATAACTAAATCAAAAAAGATATAGCCACTTCTGCCTTACTCTCTTATATCATTTGTTCTAGAAAAGCCAATCACAGCCAGGTGTGGTAGCTCATGCACATCTGTAATTCCAGCACTTTGGAAGGGCGAGGCAAGCAGATCACTTGAGCTCAGGAGTTCGAGACCAGCCTAGCCAACATGATGAAACCCTGTCACTACTAAAATACAAAAATTAGCCAGATGTGGTGACAGGTATCTGTAATCCCAGCTACTCAGTAGGCTGAGGCAGGAGAATCACTTGAACCCAGAAGGCAGAGGTTTCAGTGAGCTGAGATAGTACCACTACACCCCAGCCTGGGTGACACAGTGAGATACCCTCTCAAAAAAAAAAAAGAAAGAAAAAGAAAGCCAATCACTAGTCATCAAGACCTATAAGCAGCCTGTGGAGAGGCCCATGTGGAGAAGAACTTGGTCTTTCTGCCAATATCAAGCAACAACATGCCAGCCACGAGTGTGCCACTTTAGAAGAAGATTCCCCATCACTAGTCAAGCCTTCAGATCACTGTATCCCCTACCAATATCTGACCTCAACCCCATGAAAAATCCCAAGCCAGTATGAGTTCCGCTGCAGCATACTTAAATGTACCTGCCCAGCAGCTGTGAATGGAACAACAGAGCTCACAGCTCAGCATTTAGCTCCTGTGAGGGACAGACTGTCTCCTCAAGCAGCTCCCTGATCCCCATATATCCAGAGACACCTCATAAAGGAGAGCTCAGGCTGACATCTGGCAGGTAGCCTTCTGGAACAAAGATAACAGAAGAAGAAACTGGCAGCAACCCTTACTATTCTGCAGCCATCGAAGGTGATCCCCAGGCAAGCAGGGCCTGGAGTGGACCTCCAGTAGTCTTACAGCAGAGGGACCCGACTGTTAGAAGAAAAACTAAAAAACAGAAAGAAATAACTTCATCATCAACAAAAAGGATGTCCACTCAGAGATCCCATCCCAAAGTTACCAACTACAAAGACCACAGATAGATAAATCCACAAAGATGGGAAGAAACCAGAGCAAGGATGAAAACACCCAAAACCAGAATGCCTCTCCTCCTCCAAGGGATCACAACTTCTCACCAGCAAGGGAACAAGGCTGGATAGAAAATGAGTCTGATGAATTGACAGAAACAGCCTTCAGAAACTGGGTAATAACAAACTTCTCTGAGCTAAAAGAACATGTTCTAACCCAACGCAAAAAAACTAAGAACCTTGAAAAAAGGTTTGATGAAATGCTAACAAGAATAAACAGCTTAGAGAAGAATATAAATGAATTGATGGAGCTGAAAAACACAACATGAGAACTTTGCAAAGCATACACAAGTTGAATCAACCAAGCAGAAGAAAGGATATTGAGATTGAAGATCAACTCAATGAAATAAAACAAGAAGGTAAAATTAGCAAAAAAAAAAGAGTAAAAAGAAATGAACAAAGCCTCCAAGAAATGTGGTATTATGTGAAAAGACCTAATCTACGTTTGATAGTTGTACCTGAATGTAACGGAGAGAATGAATCCAAGCTGGAAAACGCTCTTCATTATATTATCCAAGAGAACTTCCCCAATTTAGCAAGGCAGGCCAATATTCAAGTCCAGGAAATACGGAGAACACCACAAAGATATTCCTCAAGAAGAGCAACCCAAAGGCACATAGTAGTCAGATTCACCAAGGTTGAAATGAAGGGCAGCCAAAGAGAAAAGCTGGGTTACCCACAGAGTGAAGCCGATCAGACTCACAGTGGATCTCTCTGCAGAAGCCCTACAAGCCAGAAGAGAGTGGAGAGCCAATATTCAACATCCTTAAAGAGCTTTCAACCTAGAATTTCATATCCAGCCAAACTAAGTTTAATAAGCAAAGGAAAATAAAATCATTTACAAACAAGCAATTGCTCAGAGATTTTATCACCACCAGGACTGCCCTACAAGAGCTCCTGAAAGAAGCACTAAACATAGAAAGGAACAACCAGTACCAGCCACTCCAAAAACGTACCAAATGGTAAAGAGCATTGACACAATGAAGAAACTGCATCAACTTACGGGAAAAGCAACCAGCTAGCATCAAAATGGCGGGATCAAATTCACACATAACAATATTAACCTTAAATGTAAATGGGCTAAATGACCCAATCAAAAGAAACAGACTGGCAAATTGGATAAAAAGTCAAAACCCATTGGTGTGCTGTATCCAGGAAACCCATCTCACATGCAAGGATACACATAGGCTCAAAATAAAGGGATGGAGGAAGATCTACCAAGCAAATGGAGAGCAAAAAAAAGGCAGGGGTTGCAATCCTAGTCTCTGATAAAATAGACTTTAAACCAACAAAGATCAAAAGAGACAAAGAAGGGCATTACATAATGGTAAAAGGATCAATGCAACAAGAAGGGCTAACAATCCTAAATATATACACACCCAATACAGGAGCACCCAGATACATAAAGCAAGTTCCTAATGACCTACAAAGAGACTTAGACTCCCACACAGTAATAGTGGGAGACTTTAACATTCCACTGACAATATTAGATGGATCAATGGGACAGAAAATTAACAAGGATATCCAGGACTTGAACTCAGATCTGGACCAAGCAAACCTAATAGACATTTTACAGAACTCTCCATCCCAAATCCACAGAATATATATTCTTCTCAGCACCACATCACACTTACTCTAAAATTGACCACATAATTGGAAGTAAATCACTCCTCAGCAAAAGCAAAAGAATGGAAATCATAACAAACAGTCTCTCAGATCACAGTGCAAACGAATTAGAACTCAGGATTAAGAAACTCACTCAGGCCAGGCACGGTGGCACAAGCCTGTAATCCCAGCACTTTGGGAGGCCGAGGCAGGTGGATCACGAGGTCAAGAGATTGAGACCATCCTGGTCAACATGGTGAAACCCCGTCTCTACTAAAAATACAAAAAATTAGCTGGGCATGGTGGCGCGTGCCTGTAATCCCAGCTACTCAGGAGGCCGAGGCAGAAGAATTGCCTGAACCCAGGAGGCGGAGGTTGCGGTGAGCCGAGATCGCGCCATTGCACTTCAGCCTGGGTAACAAGAGCGAAACTCCATCTCAAAAAAAAAAAAAAAAAAAAAAAGAAGCTCACTCAGAACTGCACAACTTCATGGGAACTGAACAACTGGTTCTTGAATGTTGACTGAATAAACAATGAAATGAAGGCAGAAATAAAGATGTTCTTTGAAACCAATGAGAATGAAGACACAACATACCAGAATCTCTGGGAGACATTTAAAGCGGTGTCTAGAGGGAAATTTATAGCAATAAACGCCCAAATGAGAAGCAAGGAAAGATATAAAATTGACATCCTATCATCAAAATTGAAAGAGCTAGAGGAGCAAGATCAAAAAAACTCAAAAGCTAGCAGAAGACGAGAAATAACTAAGATCAGAGCATAATTGAAGGAGATAGAAACACACACACACACACACACACACACACAAAAAAAAAAAAAAAAAAAAAAAAAAAAAAAAAAAAAACCTTAAAAAAAGTAATAAATCCAGGAGTTGGTTTTTTGAAAAGATCAACAAAATAGACAGATCACTAGCCAAATTAATTAAAAAAGAGAGAGAGAGAAGAATCAAATAGATGCAATAAAAAACAATAAAGGTGATATCACCAGAGATACCACAGAAATACAAACTATCATCAGAGATTACTACAAACAACTCTGTGCACATAAGCCAATAAACATGGAAGAAATGGATAAATTCCTGGACACTTACACCCTCCCAAGCCTAAACCAGGAAGAAGTCAAAATCCTGAATAGACCAATAACAAGGGCTGAAGTGGAGGCAACAATTAATAGCCTACCAACCAAAAAAAGCCCAGGTCCAGATGGCTTCACAGCCAAATTCTACCAGACATACAAAGAGGAGCTGGTACCACTCCTTCTGAAACTACTCCCAACAACCCAAAAAGAGGGAATCTTTCCCAAATCATTTTATGAGACCAACATCATCCTGATACCAAAACCCAGCAGAGACTTAACAAGAAAAGAAAACTTCAGGCCAATATTCATAATGAACATAGATGCAAAAATCTTCAATAAAATACTGGCAAACCCATTGCAACAGCACATCAAAAAGCTTATCCATCACGATCAAGCAGGCTTCATCCCGGGGATGCAAGGCTGGTTCAACATACACAAGTCTATAAACGTAATCCACCACATAAACAGAACCAAAGACAAAACCACATAATTATCTCAACCGATGCAGAGAAGGCCTTTGACAAAATCCAACAGCCCTTTATGCTAAAAACTCTCAATAAACTAGGTATCAACGGAACGTATCTCCAAATAATAAAAGCTATTTACGACAAACCCACAGCCAATATCATACTTAATGGGCAAAAACTGGAAGCATTCTCTTTGAAATCTGGCACTAGAGAAGAATGCCCTCTCTCACTACTCCTATTCAATATAGTATTGGAAGTTCTAGCCAGAGCAATCAGGCAAGAAAAAGAAATAAGGGGTATTCAATTAGGAAAGGTGAAGGTCAAATTGTCTCTATTTGCAGATGACATGATTATATATTTAGAAGACTCCATCGTCTCAGCCCAAAATCTCCCGAAACTGATAAGCAACTTCAGCAAAGTCTTAGGATACAAAATCAATGTGCAGAAATCATAAGCATGCCTATACACCAATAACAGACTTAAAGAGAGCCAAATCAAGAACGAACTGCCATTCACAATTGCTACAAAGAGAATAAAATACCTAGGAATACAACTAACAAAGGATGTAAAGGACCTCTTCAAGGAAAACTACAAACCACTGCTCAAGGAAATAAGAGAGGACACAAACACATGGAAAAACATTCCATGCTCATGGTTAGGAAGAATCAATACTGTGAAAATGGCCATACTGCCCAAAGTTATTTATAGATTCAATGCTATCCCCAACAAGCTACCTATGACCCTCTTCACAGAACTGGAAAAAACCACCTTAAACTTCATATGAAACCAAAAGAGAGCCCACATAGTCAAGTCAATTCTAAGCAAAAAGAACAAAGCGGGAGGCATCACACTACCTGACTTCAAACTATACTACAGGCTACAGTAATCAAAACGGCATGGTACTGGTACAAAAACAGAAATATAGACCAATGGAACAGAACAGAGGCCTCAGAGCCAATGCCACACATCTACAACCACCTGGTCTTTTGACAAACCTGACAAAAACAAGCAATGGGGAAAGGATTCTCTGTTCAATAAATGGTGTTGGGAAAACTGGCTAGCCATGTGCAGAAAGCAGAAACTGGACCCCTTCCTGACATCTTACACTAAAATTAATTCCAGATGCATTAAAGACTTAAACATAAGACCTAACACCATAAAAATCCTAGAAGAAAACCTAGGCAAAACCATTCAGGACATAGGCATAGGCAAGGACTTCATGACTAAAACACCAAAAGCATTGGCAACAAAAGCCAAAAGAGACAAATGGGATCTAATTAAACTCCAGAGCTTCTGCACAGCAAAAGAAATAATCATTAGAGTGAACTGGCAACCAACAGAACGGGAAAAAATTTTTGCAATCTACCCATCTGGCAAAGGGCTAATATCCAGAATCTACAAAGAACTAAAACAGATTTAAAACAAACAAGCAAACAAACCCATTCAAAAGTGGGCGAACGATATGAACAGACACTTTTTGAAAGAAGACATATATGAGGCCAAGAAAGATGAAAAAATGCTCATCATCACTGGTGATTAGAGAAATGCAAATCAAAACCACATTGAGATACCATCTCACACCAGTTAGAATGGTGATCATTAAAAAATCTGGAGACAACAGATGCTGGAGAGGATGTGAAGATAGGAACACTTTTACACCGTTGGTGGGAGTGTAAATAGTTCAACCATTGTGGAAGACAGTGTGGTGATTCCTCAAGGACCTAGAAATGGAAATTCCATTTGACCTAGCAATCCCATTACTGGGTATATATCCAAAGGATTATAAATCGTTCTATTATAAAGACATATGCACATATATGTTCATTGCAGCACTGTTTACAATAGCAAAGACCTGGAACCAATCCAAATGCCCATCGATGATAGACTGGACAAGGAAAATGTGGCACATATACACCATGGAATACTATGCAGCCATAAAAAATGATGAGTTCTTGTCCTTTGTAGGGACATGGATGAATCTGAAAACCAAAACCATCATTCTCAGCAAACTGACACAAGAACAGAAAATCCAACACCGCATGTTCTCACTCATAGGCGGATGTTGAACAATGAGAACATGTGGACACAGGGAGGGGAGCATCACACACTGGGATTTGTTGGGGGAGACTAGGGGAGGCACAGCAGGGGTAGGGATTTGCGGAGGAATAACATGGGGAGAAATGCCAGATATAGATGATGGGCGGATGGAGGCAGCAAACCACATTGCCATGTATGTACCTATGCAACATGCAATCCTGCATGTTCTTTACATATACCCCAGAACCTAAAGTGCAATAAAATATATTTAAAAAGAAAAATTAAAAAAATTTTAAAAAAGAAATATCCCAAGCCAGAACCACTTCTAAGTTCATGATCCATAGCTAAGCCACTTCCAAGTTCATGATCCATGAAAAGTTGTAATATTAATATTTATCATCTGAGGTCACCAGGTTAGGTGATAATTTGTTATGCAGCAATACAAAACTAATAAACAATATAATACCATATTTTAAAATATTTTTTCTGCAGTTTGTAGCAATCATTTTTTATAAATATCAAAAGCAAGAAATTGTTTATACAGACATATACATGTAATAAACTTTTTTTTAAGTGTGAGAATATTAAAATATCATTCCACTGATAACAACTGTAATGCTTAGATTAGCTACATAAAACAATGGTACAGAAGCATCAGAGAGCAACAGAGTTTGGCAGGACTGGTGCAGCCAAGAGCACATAGATAAAGGAAGTGAGATAAGCCATACATTTGACTCTGATTTTTCCTTTGTGTCACTTGCCAGTTCGTGATGTGGAGCAATAAAGGCTGAAGGCAGAGCATCAGAGAGGCTTGCAGAAATCTCACTAAACTAGGGAGTCAGAGGTTGGAGTTCAAGGCCCACCAGTGGGGAAGGAACCTGACAAATACTTCAGGATTTTAGTTGAGATGACTAAAGAGCTAGGCCCCTAAAAGTGAGTTAAGCTCTAGCAGTAGGGGAGACTATCCTTAGGAATCTTGGAATATGCCCTAGGCACAGTTAGAAATAGACCAACTCTAACAAAGCTCCTAGACCTATCCTCAATTGCATCAGCATGAAACTGAGAGTACCTTATTTCCCTGGCATAAGAAAATGTAATAACCTTTGAAGGAAGGTAGCTAGAGAATACTATTTTTTATACATGATGTCTAGATCTCAGTGGAAAATTACTAGGCATGCCAAAAAATAGGATCAAATGACTAAAACCAAGAGGGGAAAACAAAAAATGGAAAACAGTGATGCAGATACCGAAGTTATTAAACAGAGAGTTTGAAATAACTATTATTAATATGTTCAAGGAAATAAAAGAAAGGAAATTTTACCAAAGAACTGGAGTCGGCTTAAAAAAAAAAAAAAAAGTCAAGCCAGAAAAATCACAAGGTCAGGAGTTCAACACTTGGCTGGTCAACATGGTGAAGCCCTGTCTCTACTAAAGATACAAAAAATTAGCCAGGCGTGGTGGCAGGCACCTGTAATCCTAGCTTTTCAAGAGGCTGAGGCAGGAGAATCGCTTAAACCTGGGAGGCAGAGTTGCAGTGAGCCCAGATCATGCCATTGCACTCCAGCTTGGGCAACAGGGTAAGACTCCATCTCAATGAAACAAACAAAAAAAAAGTCAAATGAAAATCTTAGAATTAAGACAATAAAATTACTGAAATTAAGAATTGAATAGATGGGTTCAAAAGCAGATTAGACATAGCCAAGACAAGATAGTAAAAAACAGGGACAAAAGAATGAAAAATGGAGCCGGGCACATTGGCTCACACCTGTAATCCCAGCATTTTGGGAGGCCGAGACGGGCAGATCACCTGAGGTCAGGAGTTCAAGATCAACCTGGCTAACCCAGTGAAACCCCATCTCTACTAAAAATACAAAAATAAGCCAGGCATGGTGGCACACACTAGTAATCCCAGCTACAGTACTTGGGAGGCTAAGCCTGGAGAATCACTTGAACCCAGGAGGTGGAGGTTGCAGTGAGTGGAGATCAAGCCATTGCACTCTAGCCTGGCAACAGAGCAAGACTCTGCCTCAAAACAAAACAACAAAACAAAAAAGAATGAAAAATTGAAAAAAAAATGTAATTGGCCAGGTGTGGTGGCTCACACCTGTAATCTCAGCACTTTGGGAGGCTGAGGTGGGTGAATCCATTGAGGTCAGGAGTTTGAGACCAGCCTGGCCAACAAGCAAAATCCTTGTCTCTACTAAAAATATAAAAATTAGCTGGACATGGTGGTGGGTGCCTGTAATCCCAGCTACTCCGGAGGCTGAGGCAGGAGAATTGCTTAAACTAGGAAGCAAACGTTGCAATGAGCCAATATTGTGCCACTATACTCCAGCCTGGGCAACAGAGTAAGACTCAATCTCAAAAAAAAAAAAATGTGATTAATATAAGGGCACGGTAAAAACATCTAACATATTTGTAATTGGGACCCAGAGACCCAGATGAAGAGAAGAATGGGATAGAACCAATTTTTAAACAAATACTGGCTGAGAATTTTCCAAAATGATGAAAAACATCAAGCTACAGTGCAAAGAATTTATCCTCATGCAAGACAGACAGACAGACAGACAGACACACACACACACACACACACACACACACACACACACACACCCCTAGCTATATCACAGAAAAACTGCTGAAAACAAAAAACAGAAAAATTTTAAAAGCAACCAGAGGAAAAAACCCACATTGTTTTCAAAAGAGCAACAATAAAACTGACAGCTAAGCAACAGAAAAAATGGATAAAGAAAATTGTTAAAGCACTGAAAGAAAATAATTACCAACTTAAAATGCTATACTCAGTGAAAATATCCTTCAAAAGTGAAGGCACAGTAAAGACATTTTAGGGCAAACAAAAACTGAAAGAACTTATTGTTGGCATAGCTACCTTCAAAGAAATACTGGAAGAATTTTTTCAGGTAGAAGATAATCCCAGAAGAAATCAGTAATGCAAGATGGAATAAACAGGCCAGGCACAATGGCTTACACCTGTAATCTTAGCACTTTGGAAGGCCAAGATGGGCAGATCATCTGAGATCAGAAGTTCTAGACCAGCCTAGCCAACATAGTGAAACCCCACTTCTACTAAAAATACAAAAATTAGCTGGGCGTAAGAGCACATGCCTGTAGTCCCAGCTACTATAGAGGCTGAGGCACCAGAATCACTTGAATCCAGGAAGTGGAAGTTGCAATGAACTGGAATTGTGCCCCTGCACTCCAGCCTGGGTGACAAAGCGAGACTCTTGTCTCAAAAAATATATTTTTTTTAAAAAAGAGAAGGAATAAATAGCACCAAAAAGGTAAACTGTATGGATAAACCTAAATTAATATTTACTATATAAAACAATAACACTAATGCCTTACAGAGTTCAAAATTTATAGTGAATTAAATACATGTTAACAATAGCACAAAAAGCAGGAGAGGGGTAAACAGTTAAAGTGTTTTGAGGTTCTTGCATTGTCCAGGACATGACATATGTACAGTTGTTCCTTCTTATCTGTTGGAGATTTGATCCAGGACTTCCTGCAGACACCAAAATCCACAGATGTTCAAGTCCCTTACCTCAAATGGCACAGTATTTGCCTATAACCTACACACATCCTTCCATATACTTTAAATCATCTAGATGACTTATTATAACTAATACACTGTAAGAGCTATGTAAATAGTTGTTTCACTGTATTGCTTAGGGAAATAATGACAAGAGAAAAGTCTGTACATGTTCAATACAGATGTAACCATCCATTTTTTTTCCCCAAACATTTTTGGTCAAAGGTTGGTTGAATCCACAGATACGGAACCCAAGGATATGGAGGCCAACTCTAGTAATTTAACATTCGTTATAGCAAAATAATCATACCTGTTGCAATCTCTAGGCTAATCATTGTGTTCACTTTGGCAGCATATACATCAAAATGGGAAGAATACAGAGAAGATTAGCATGGCCCCTTGAGCAAAGATGGCATGCAAATTCTAGGGTAATCACCAAAGAATAATAAAAGAATGTACAGTTAACAAGCTTTAGAGTAGGGAAGTGGAATGATTTTTTAAATACATGAATAATCTGAAGAAGGAGAAAAAGGGGAACAAAATTAACAGAAAAGATAGAAAGTAAATTATAAGATGATGGATTTAAATCATAACGTCAGTAATTAAATATAAATGGTCCAGAGATGCCAGTTAAAAGACAAAGATTGTGAGACTGGATAAAAATGAACCTCAAATATAAGGATACAAAAAGAAAAGTTGTGTGGCAGTTTTAAAACATAGCCACAAATCCTTTGGCACCCCTCTCATTAAGAGATGGGGTCTGTCTCCCTTCCCCAGTCTGTGTGGGCATGTGATTCCTTCAACCAATAGAGTACAGTAGAAGTAATGCTGCAGGACTTTGGAGGCAAGAGCATAAAAGCCTATGCAATTTATGCTTTGTTTGGTGAAGCAGTCACTTTTAGAGCTCTGAGCCACTGTGTCAGAAATCTGACTACTCAAGGCCACCATGTTATAAGGAAGTCCAAGTAGGCACTAAAATCCACAGTCCTAGCTGAGTCCAGTCCCAAGTTAGCCCAGTCCAGTTACCAGACATGTTATAGAAGAAGTCTCCAGATTCTAGCCCCCAATAATTCACATCTTTCCAGCCAAGACTCCAGACAATGTAGAACAGATATAAAGTGTTCCTGCTAAGCTCTGTCCAAATTCCTCACCCACAAAACCTATGAGCATAATACAATGTTTGTTGGTTTATGCCACTAAATTTTGGGGTGGTTTGTTATGCAGCAGCACAAAAACGGAAAAAGTTGAAGCTAAAAGGATGAAAAATATACGCCAAGCAAACAATCAAAAGAAAGCTGGTGTAGCTAGACAAATATCAGACAAATAAACTTTAAGGCAGGCAATTTTACTGAATGATATTTCCTAACAATAAAAGGATCAATTTAATAAAAAAAGAATTTCCAGTCTAACTTTGTATACACATAATAACATAGCCTCAAAATAAATAAAGCAAAAACTGACAGAACTAAGGGGAAAAAATTCAGATCCACATGTACTATTGGAAATTTTAACATACCTAAGTAAATGGGATATTCTTTGACGACAATGAAATTGAGCAAGAAGTCCAAAACAGAAAGATAACTAGGAAATTTCTGGATATTCAGAAATTAGGGAATATACTTTTCTATATAACACATGAGTAAAAGTGAAAAAATAACTCATTAAAATATCAGGCTTCTAGTCAACAACAAAAAATACCATGAATAACAAGAACAGGCAAGTCACAGAATAGGAGAAAATATTTGCAATATATACATATGGAAATTAGAAAATATTTTTAACTGAGTGGCAATGAAAATAACGTATCACAAGTTATTGGATACAACTATGGCCAGGCGTGGTGGCTCACTTCTGTAATCCCGGCACTTTGGGAGGCCAAGGTGGGAAGATCACTTGAGCCCAGGAGTTCAAGACCAGCCCAGCCAACAGGAAAAAGCAAAACCCCAGCTCTACAAAAAATACAAAAATCAGCTGGGCACAGTGGTGCACACCTGTAGTCCCAGCTACTCAGGAGGCTGAGGTGGGAGAATCACTTAAGCCCGGGAGGTGAAGGCTGCAGTGAGCAGCGTTCATGCCACTGCTCTCCAGCCTGGGCTACGGCATGAGATCTTGTCTCAAAAAAACAAACGAACAAAAAAGGAAACAAAAGTTATTCGATGCAACTAAAACTGAGACAAGGGGAAATGTATAGCTCACTAGAGCCCACTACAACTACCAATATGGCTAGAAACGTTTTTTAACAATACCAAAGATTGGAAAACTGTTTAAAGTATCTATGATAGCATGTACCTACCTGGCGACATGGCAACTAAATTCATTATAGCCAACATTAATGAGTAAATATGTGCCCCAAAAGATAAGGACAGGAGAATTCATGGCAGGTTTCTTAATCATAGCCAGAAAACAGACACAACGCAAATGCCCATGAATAATAGAATGAGTGAATACATTGCATGGTTTATTCTACAGTGGAATACTCCTCACCCACAAAAATGAATAAACTACCACCGCATACAACAATATGGAGGAATCTTGCAACTAGAGCGCTGCCAGCCCGAAAGACAAGAGTACATACTTCACAATTCCAAAACTAATCTACAGTGGCACAAATCAGAACAGTGGCTACCTTGGGACGCGGCTGGAGGGAGGAATGACTAGAAAGGGACATTTCTAGAGTACAAATAATATTCCATGACCCAATCCAGGTGTATACTGTGTAAGTATACAGTTTACATAAGTGTATACTGTGTAAAAATTAATCAAGTTGTACATTTAAAATGTGTGCATTTTAGGCCGGGTGCGGTGACTCACGTCTATAATCCCAGAACTTTGGGAGCCTGAGGCAGGTGGATAACAAGGTCAGGAGTTCAAGACCAGCCTGGCCAACATAGTGAAACCCTGTCTCTACTAAAATACAAAAAAAAAAATCCGGGTGTGGTGGTGTGCGCCTGTAGACCCAGCTACTCGGGAGGCTGAGGCAGGGGTATCACTTGAACCCAGGAGGCAGAGGTAGCAGTGAGCCAAGATCACTCCACTGCACTCTAGCCTGATGACAGTGAGACTCTGTCTCAAAAAAAAAAAAAAAAAATCTGTGCATTCCAGAAAGTGGCCTGAGGTCAGGAGTTCTAGACCAGCCTGGTCAACATAGTAAAACCTCATCTCTACTAAAAATACAACAATTAGTTGAGTGTGGTGGCGGGTGTCTGTAGTCTCAGCTACTCAGAAGGCTGAGGCAGGAGAATCGCTTGAACCCTGAAGGCAGAGTTTGCAGTGAGCCAAAAGCACGCCACTGCACTCCAGCCTGAGCAACAAGAGCAAAACTGCTTCTTAAAACAAAAAAAAATAAAGAAATTTTAAAATTCCAGAAAGTGTTCATTTCTGAAGGAGAAATCAGAAGATAGAAGAGGAGAGGCTAATACTTATATATTCAACGCATACACCCTTTGGTATGCATCAAATATTAAATGCTAACAAACACATGATATTAGTAAAACCAAATTCTTCAAATATTTACCACCCATTTACTGAACTCGGGAAGAATTTTAAAAGTAAAATGAATATAAATGATTCTCACTGATGTTTAAATACAAGAAGACGATTGCATTAATTTAATAAGTGCCCTCCTAGCATCATGCTGATTGTACCTTCAAGAGACCACTTTGTATGACATAGGGCCATAAGCATGACAGGCATTATTGAATGCATACTGTCTGTAGGGCACTGTTGTGAATGCTTTACATGCATTTAATTGTCATATAACCCTATGAGGCCAGTACTGTTATCACCCCAATTTAACAGATGGGGAAACACACACAGGGAGTTCAAGTGATTTGCTGGTGGCCTCACAGCAGGCAAGCAGTCGAGCCAGCATTTGAAGCCTGCCTTTGAATGGCTGTCTGGTCTCAGAGCCTACTCGCTCTACATCTGCACCACTCTGCCTCTTGTAAGGAATACATCTCCCATTTCTGGGAGTTTTCCACCACACCCCTGACTTATGAAGAGGACTACAATGGAGTTGCAGGGTGTCCATAGAGAGGGGCTTGTGATGTATCTGTAATCACAATGACAATGAATTACATTGTCATCACTGCCAATAACAATAATAGTAACCACTGAGCCCACATGGTTCTATGTCACAGAGTATGTTAAAAAGTTGCGATGATTAAACAGTTAACAGGCTTTTTTTAATTCCAGACCTTCACTAAGAAATAACCTGGATCAGCAGGGTATGGTGACTCACGCTTGTAATCCAGCACTTTAGGAGGCCGAGACAGATGGCTCTCCTAAGGTCAGGAGTTCCAGACCAGCCTGGCCAACATGGCAAAACCCCGTCTCTATTAAAAATACAAAAATTAGCCTGGAGTGGTGGCATGTGCCTGTAATCCCTGCTACTCAGGGGGCTGACAAAGGAGAATCGCCTAAACCAGGGAGGCAGAGGTTGCAGTGAGCGGAGATCATACCACTGCACTCCAGCCTGGGTGACAGAGTAAGACTTCATCTCAAAATAAATAAATAAATAAACTAAGAAATAACCTAGATAAATTATCTTCTCTCTCTGAATTCTCTCCCATCCTTTCCTGGCTTCTGGCACCTATGACCTTATAAATGCCCTTGATTTATTCATGATCTATGTCTTATCTCTCCCCCAGGAAGACAGCATTTGTTTCTGATTCTTCTTTGCCTTCTTGTGGGGCATGTTACTTAGACATGGAAGGTGCTGAGGAAATATCTGTGAAATAACTGAGTCCACACATGACAAATAAATAAAGGTGACGTCAAACATCCAAGGTCTTTGCAAAAGCTCCCACATACCCTTGACCTTGCCCATCATATTCACTGTCATAATCCTGAGATTTAGAAAAGGTCCTGTGAGTTATAAGTGCTTACTCAATACCAAGTTTTGGTTCAATGAATGAAAGTAGGAATGACAGATAATTCTGGCACTTTGTAAAATATCTGTAGACCAAGCCTCATCTCTGTGAAAGGCCTTGCTGACACTGAGATGGGTCGACATGTCTACCAACTCAGGGGGACAAGGAAGAGGCACTACACTGCTGGGTTCCTGTAAGAGAAGAAGGCGTCTACAATGCCGCAGTAGACAGCAGGCTCGAGGGAAAATTCTTTTTTTTTTTTTTTTTTTTTTTTTTTTTTCTGAGATAGAATCTTGCTCTGTCACCCAGTCTGGAGTGCAGTCACAGCTCACTGCACCCTCCACCTCCTGGGCTCAAGCCATCCTTCTGCTTCAGCCTCTTAAATGGCTGGGACCACAGGTGCACCACCACACTTGGCTAATGTTTCTTTTTTAATTTTGTAGAGACAGGGTCTCACTATGTTGACCAGACTGGTCTCAAACTCCTGGCCTCAAGCAATCCTCCTGCCTTGGCCTCCTAAGCCCAGCAAGAATGTTCTTTCCTTGTCTAGTAAGAGCTCAGCAGTGTCTGCCATGCTGAGCAAGCGGAGCTCCTGGGGCAAGTGAGTGGAAGAAGTTCCCATTCTCAGTCTCCCTGCTCCACTCCTAGCTCTTGTTTTCTTTTGGAAATTCTTCCTCCAGCAATAGGGAAGGCATGTGATGGCCCTTTTTAAGGATAGAACATCACGAGTCAACTGGAACTGCCTCTTGGGAAAAGACTGTTTTCTTCCCTTAAAAAGCATGCCTTGTTCTTCCAGGTGAGATGCTTGACTTCCTTCCTCCCCCTCCTCTCCACCCATCACTTCCCACCCCAGCCTCTCCTTCAAGCTGTCTTGGCCCCTCTTTTCCCTACTACTGCCTTTTTCTCTGGTCCTCAGCAGGGAAAGCCAGAAGCTTACTCTTGGGAGCAGAAAGAATCTCCAAACCAATGCACAGAGCCCAGGAGAAATGATCTGGAGCAAAGTGCCTCACAGGGGCTCATGAAGTAGAAAATCAGAACTTGACCATCTGGTTTGATGTGTCTGTTCTTATCCTTTGATTGCAGAAGATCAAGTTCTGGCCATCACACATGTTGATGTCTGATACGGGGCATTGCTCAGCAAAGCCCTGAACCCTGCCTCCTATCACCACCCTCCTGGCTAAGTGACGTCTGGGGACCGACATCGGCCTGGCCTCATCACTCTCTGACTCTTGAGACTCAGAACCTAGTACCAGGGAGATTTCATTCATTCATGACATTCTGAGTCAGTTCATATGTCACCTGCCTCAACAACTTTGCTTCTCCTCTTTCAGTTACTTCTATCTTGGTCTATTTTCCCGGCTCTTTCTCTCTCTTTCCACCACTTTTCTCTCTGTCTTCTTCATTTCCTCCTGTTCCAGGCTCTTCACGTGGCCCTGTCTCCAGGCGCCTCTCCCGTATCTGTCTCAGGGAGCCTGCTCCTCCATCCTCCCTCCTTCCTGGGGACTCTGGGAAGTGCCTGAGTGTGGCCTTGCAGGTTGTGGCACCGCTTTCATCCCGATCCAGGTGGCTGCAATCCAGTACAGGATTTACGCTGCCCTGACCCTGAGCCGTCAAGAAGGAACAGCCAGATTAATGGGGTGGGCGGGCTGGGGTAATAATCGTTTGTTTGATGTGACAGGCCTGATAGGCGTTGATTTACTTACAGACTGATGGGCTTTTAATTGAGCACGCCATCCCAGTCACTTCAAAGGCAGGGGAAGTTGACAAGGGGCCCCTTTCACGAGGGCTCCTGGTGACTGACAGGCCCCCTCTGCTAAGGCTCCCGCCTGGCCCAGGACCGGCCCGGGCAGCCCTCACCCGGCTCTCTAGCAAAGGAACACATTTTCTGTAACTCAGAAATGGCCTTTTGTCTGCTGCCGAGGAAGGCAGCCCCTGCTCGGAAGGCCCCGCAGCCCTCGGAAGGGTGGGGAACAAGGAGGAGTGGGGGATTCTGAGACCGCGTACAGCAGAAGGGGTCTGGAGGAGATTCCAGGCCCTTGATGTGCAAACGGCTGCTTTGTTCTGCCCTCGGGTGCTGAGACAGCCTCCTCCGCCTCACTTTCTCCTCCTTCTCCTCACTTCCTCTCTCTATATATACATACATTTTTTTTAATTAGAAATATACATATTTTTAATTTTTTAAAAAATGAGAGACTGGGTCTCATTATGTTGCCCAGGCTGGTGTCGAACTCCTGGGCTAAAGGGATCCTCCAGTCTTGGCCTCCCAAAGTGCTGTAATTACAGGCACGAGCCACCAGGCCTGGCTGCCCCCTCTTTTCAAGCCGTTCTTTTTGCATTAGCCTTCCCGGTTCTCAGGCCCCTTCCTTCTCCTCCTCTTACTCCTCCCACTTCCTCCTTCTCTGAGTCAGCTCCTGATGTCCCTGGAGTAGTGGCCCATTCACAACAGCCCCCACTCCCGGGGCAGCCACCCTTCCTTCCCCAGGCTGCAGGCTGTGAGGCCTTCAGACCAGGACACCCTTGGACTTGGAGGCCGGGCCTCCAAATCAGACCCCTCTCTCCGCCAGACCACACTACAATGAACGGAGGCCACAGACACCCGCACCTAAGGCCAGGGACTCAGGTTCAGTGCAGTTTTTATCCCATTCATGTTTGGTCTGGGAGATGCTAGGCCAAATGTCATTAATATTAAAGCGGAGGTTTTATTCCGTTTGAAATTTTAGAAAATGTTTTTTATCAAGGATGTTCTGTCGAAATGGCTTTGCTTTGGTTTTGTTTTGTTCAAGTCCTGATTTATTAGCTGCTAAACTTTCTTTTTTCTTGGAAAAAGATATACTTAAAGCCTTCCATGGAAAATATGTTGAAAGCTATCTTGCAATGTCAGCTCATTTCTTGGGCGAGGACCCCATCCCCACTCATAGGACACAGTCCCTGACCTCTAGGAGGTGGGGCCCTCTACATCAGCCCCCAAACTTTCTCACTAAGTGGGAAGTTGGGGTGGAGGGGAGGTCAGTGAGACTCCCAGCCTGCAAGAGCTTTGAGTTCTAAGTCAGCCGCCGCTACTGACTGCCAGAGACCATGGGCAAGCCCTGTTCCCTGTGCTCTTCTCTTGTTCCCTGTGGTAACCTGCCCAAGCACACAGAGCCAGGCCCTGGCTAGAAAGACCATGATAATGACTCATATTTACATGGCATCATTTCATTTGGAAGGTACTTTTTTTTTGGGGGGGGGGGCAGAGTCTCACTCTGTCGCCAGGCTAAAGTGCAATGGAGCCATCTTGGCTCACTGCAACCTCCGCTTCCAGGGTTCAAGTGATTCTTCTGCCTCAGCCTCCTCAGTAGCTGGGACTACAGGTGCGCACCACCACGCCCAGCTAATTTTTGTATTTTTAGTAGAGGCGGGGTTTCATCGTGTTGGCCAGGGTGGTCTCAATCTCTTGACCTCATGATCTGCCCACCTTGGCCTCCCAAAGTGCTGGGATTACAGGCGTGAGCCACCATGCACAGCAGCACTTTCACATATACTATCTTAATTAAAAAACTGTGGGAGGTAGGTAAGTGCAATGTTATTATGCCCATTAGACAGATGATAAAATTGAGACTCAAAGGATGATGTGTTCCTAAGAGGCAAAACTGGGTCTCAAACTGGGGGATTCTCCTGCTGCTTCCTCTACCACCCCTCACCACGTCCCAAGGACTATTGCCCCATTCCTCTGGAAGCTGCATTTTCTCACTCTAAGCAGGTGGTTTGTTCCCCTTTCCCTTTGTCTTTTTCCTCCTTTTAGATCCTTCCCTGATTTCCCCACCCTTCTGGCTTGGGTGTCCAGAGTCAGAGAGCCTCCAGCCCTAACCTTAGGAGGCCAGAGCTCTGCCCGTCTCTGCCTCAAAGATCACTTACAAACGTTTGCCTGAGAGCCTGATGGTTCCCTCGAGATTTGCTGCCCACAGCTCTCCTCAGCTCTCCTCTCATCCATAGACAAAAGGACCATAGGTGAGGTGCCTGGGCGATTGGTCCTCTGCTGCTGAGAATGCGTTCACTAAGGTAGCTCACCACTTGCCGGAGGAGTATTTCCCACTGCAGAGCTAAGCCCTAGGACTGACTGAGAGAAACTGATCAGTTCTCCCTTCTCTGCCTCTATGCTGTGAATCTAATATTTCCGCAGAAATATTAATGCCCTGAGATATTATGGCTTGTTTACATGTTGGTCCCCTCACTAGAGAGTCCAATCCTTTAAGGCAAGTACTAATATCTTTTCATCTTACATCCCCAGGGCTCCGTGGTGCAAGTTTGGCTGAAAGGTTTGTTGTTCAAAGTTATGTTAGTCTGTGGTGGTTCATACCTGTAATCTGAGCACTTTGGGAGGCCAAGGCCGGGGAAGTGCTTGAGTCCAGGAGTTTGAAACCAGCCTGGGCAACAGGGTGAAACCCCATATCTACAAAAAATACAAAAATTCGCTGGGCGTGGTGGCAGGCTCCTGTAGTCCCATCTACTCAGGAGGGTCAGGTGAGAGGATCTCTTGAGCCTGGGAGGTCAAGGCTGCAGTGAACTGTGATCGCACCACCGCACTCCAGCCTAGGTGACAGAGTGAGATCTTGTCTCAAATAAAAAGAAAAAAAGAAAGAAAGAGAGGAAGGAAAGAAGAGAAGGAAGGAAGGAAGTTAGTTTTGTGTGAAAGGCAGAATAGTAGACTGCTGGAGTCAAACAGCAGAATCATCTCAATCCCAGCTCTACCACTTGCCAGCTAGAGCCCTTGGACAAGCATTTAAGTATTCCATGCCTCAGTCTCCTCATCTGTAAAATGGGATGAAAACAGTACCTACCTTATAAAGTTATATTATGAGGCTTTCATGAGTTAATAACATATTTCATCTCAGCCACAATGTGCTGTTATTTTAGGTAAAATAAAGAAAGAAAACAACTGCTGTTAAATAATCAGTGACATGGTACCTGTTTTATCAGTGTCAGAGATGTTTAAAATGTGGTGAAAATGTATCTTAGAATTGATTAGCAATGTCTGTGGGAAACACACAGAACAGTCGCTGGCACACAGCACCCGTTAGGAGAGTGAGAGCTACTGTCTGTTGTTGCTGTTGAACTGCATTCTCACAAGAACCTGATGACGAGTTCACTTAATCCTCATTTTACAGATGAGGAAACAGAAATTCAGAGAGCCGAAGTGGCTTGACCAGGCTCACTCAGCCAGGGAGTCCTCGCAGGCATTTAAACCTGCCTTTGAGGTGCAATAATCTACAGTGATTACAGTCGCTGGCAGACGCCCACCGAGCTACCAGGGAGTTAGGAGCTGGGTTTTGTTCTCAATTGCATTCACTTTCCTTAATCTAAGTTTTTTCCCCCTCTGGCATAATTGCTCTCTTTCTTTCTCCACCTCCTCCTTTTTACTTGGCTCTGATCTTCCTACCTTTCTGCTAATGGCTTCAGGTTTTACTGTATCTGCATTTGAAATTGTAAGCAACCTCAGATCTTTTATGGAGGTAGAAGGAGTGTAAATAAATATAAAGGCAAAAACTGGCTTTTAAAGATGACAGGTAGCAAGAAAAAAGATAGAGACCATGTGCCCACAAACACATGTGGGGCATGTAGGTTTCATGTGGACCCCCTGAGGGACAGACCACCGGTGCCCACCCAGACACCCTGCCCTCCGGCTCCCTCCAGCCTTCTGTGAGAGCCTCTGATGCCAAGTGCCCTGATGAAAATGCAGAAAGTGCCACATGCCCCTTAAGCCAGTTGTTGGCCACATCAGACTTTCTCCCATTAACCAGAGAGACTCTATGGCGTGGAGGGGAGGTTTGAGGGGGCAGGGAAATGGCTACAATTAATTGTTCTAGAACCATCTCTGTTTCTGTCTGGCACCTCCAAAGAAGCAGCAGCTTGAAAGAGTGTAAGTTTCTAGCTTGTTATTGCAATGAGTCTGAGGCAAATAAAGGAATCCCGTTAGCTCCAAATGGAACCCATGTAAAAGGTGTATCACTGTTTTTACCATCAGAAAAAAAGTCTTGGCCAGGTACACCCTTCACACCTATAATCCTGACATGTTGGGAGGCTAAGGCAGGAGGATACTTGAGGCCAGGAATTCAAGACCACCCTGGCAACATAGCAAGACCCCACGTCTATTAAGAAAAAAAAAATGTTTAAGGCCAGGTGTGGTGGCTCACGCCTGTAACCCCAGCACTTTGGGAGGCCAAGATGGATGGATCATTGAGGTCAGGAGTTCAAGACCAGCCTGGCCAAGATGCTGAAACCCCGTCTCTACTAAAAATACAAAAATTAGCCAGGCATAGTGGCATGCACCTGTAGTTCCAGCTACTCAGGAGGATGAGGCGGGAGGATAGCTTGAGCCCAGGAGTTTGAGTCTGCAGGGAGCTAGGATCACACCACTGCATCCCTGCCTGGTGACAGAGCAAGACTCCGTCTCACAAAAAAAAAAAAAAAAAAAAAAAAAAAAAAAGAAAGAAAGAAAGAAAGAAAAGAAAAAGAAAAAAAGGAAGTCTCTAGAAAATACTTTATTTGGGATTTTGTAGTAGTCTCCCCAGAACCTTAAGTGACTATCATAGGTCACAGAAAGATGCCACTCACATACTTCTGAAAACCTTTTTTGTCATGTCATCCCCCAAGTGATGAGCCCCAATATTCTGCCACTTCCGCCAGGCTTGCCACAATCACCTTAACAGATAATGAATGAAATACATCACAATATTGTACCGGGTTTTTCCCTCCCAAGTAGGGAGGCCATGGGCCGGCTAGAAGGTTGTATTTGTGAATTTGCTTGAGTCTGATGGGATCAGGGATGACGGGGTTGGGGGGAAGTTTCTCCCAAACTTCTCTCCACTCTCCCCCATGGCCTGTGATCTATTGAGTTAAAGGCTGTGTGAGGAAGAGGTTTTTAAAAGGACAATTGCATTTGGGAGATTTGCCAGGGTGAGGAGGGAGGGCATGCCATGTAGCCTGAATGCAGCCTACAGTTCTTCCAGTTCTGAATAAAATGTACTCTAGGCTCAGATCCATCAGACAAAGAAAGATACATCAGCAGAGGAGGGGAAAGATGAAATGGGCGTCCGGCTCTTCATTCACGCACATGTAGTTCATCTCTAAGTCTTCCAAGAAAGCAGCCGCACAGCAAATCCCTTCGGATGCTGTCTGTACCTGAGCCTCCTGTGAGATAATCCTCTTAATGGAATATTTAAGAAATCAGATATAAATCACTCACCTTTTATCTCACCTGCAGATTCATATACCATAAGACGTACCATGTACATGTCTATATACATATAGATGGTTGCAGCTGCCTTTTTGAGTGGATATTGCCATGTTTTTAGGCTCAATATGTTTTTCAATATCTAAATCTATTTTTTTCCTGGAGATATGGGTGCAGAAATATAAATTTTAGAGATCAGAGCCCAGAAAATAGATGTATCTAGAGACGTTTCAAAATTAAAACACACATACTTCTGAAAACCTTTTTCGTCATTTGCAGCCAATAAAAATGCCTATTGTTATGATGCACTCATAAATAACTTGATTTTGGCATATGCTTTCACACCATACAGAAAATGAATAAATTAAAGTTGATTTACATCCTTTTTCATTTTTATTAGCACTACTCTGAAGAGTTTATGTAAGGGACGTGCCAGAGCAGTTATGCCAAATGTTTTAAGGCATTGGTATTGATATCATATAAATTAAGGTGTTTTAATTTGCATTCTTTAATTAACTAAATACTGGCAGAAAAATAAAACACAAGGGCAGCCCTGACTTATTGCCTCTATTAAACTGCTGACATCTCCAAAAAGATGCTTTAAGTAATTTAATCCATGCGGTGGGTGGGAGGGGGATATTAACACGCTCTTATTTGGCAAAGCCTGTTGAGGTTAAAGAAACCAATATCGTGCTTTGCTTACAGAGTGGTAAGGGACTGGGTGTGTTCTAAGAAGGCCTGAACTTGTATCCCCAAGGAGAAGTTAACCAAATGCTTTTAATTCTCGGTCCTGCCCAGGCCTGAGCATTGTGGGCTGCTGGGTGCAGGGCCCCGAGACCTCTGCTGGCTGTCTTTCCCCCCCAGGGCTGAATCCCGACAACTTGAGAAGAGACAAACTGGTTGAATTAATTAAGTAGATTCCATATCAACATAACTATACCAGAAACAAGAAGAGGAATCATCAAAGATCCTTCAACGCAGCCGGCTGCTTTCAGTCCGTCCTCTTCATCACACTCGGGCCCCCAAACCCAAGGGATGAAAAGAAGTTTTCTCAAAAGTTGTTCAGAAGCTGCTACCACAGCAAAGACATGGAACCAATCTAGGTGCCCATCAACGGTGAACTGGATAAAGAAAATATGGTAACTATACACTGCAGAATACTATGCAGTCATGAAAAAGAATGAAACCATGTTCTTTGCAGCAATGTGGATAGGCCTGGGGGCCTGAGATTCAGTGCAGAAATAGAAAACCAAATACTGCATGTGATCACTTATAAGTGGAAGTTAAACATGGGGCACACATGGAAATAAGGATGGCAAGAATTGGCCAGGCACAGTGGCTCATGCCTATAATCCCAGCACTTTGGGAAGCCAAGGCAGGTAGATCATGAGGTCAGGAGATAGAGACCATTCTGGCCAACATGATAAAATCCCTCCTCTACTAAAAATACAAAAATTAGTCTGGCGTGGTGGTGCATGCCTGCAATCCCAGCTACTCAGGATGTTGAGGCAGGAGAATCATTTGAACCAGGGAGCTGGAGGTTGCAGTGAGCTGAGATCACGCCACTGCACTCCAGCCTGGCAACAGAGGGAGACTCTGTCTCAAAAAAAAAAAAAAAAAAAGATGGCAAGAATTGACACCAGGAACTACTAGATGGGGAAGGGAGGAAGGGAGGGAAGCAAGAGCTGAAAAACTATTGGGTACTGTGTTCACTATCTGGGTGACGGGATCAACCGTACCCCCAAACCTCAGCATCATGCAATATGCCTATGTAACAAACCTGCACATGTACCCCCTGAATCTAAAATAAAAGTTGACATTTTTAAAGAAAGAAAAAGTAAAAGGTTATTCAAGTTTTAAAACATTTTAAAAAATAAAATTAAAAAGATGTACCAGGGGTACTAACTAACTCCCTTCCAAACCCTGGATCTCATCACCATCTCCTGAGACTTTATTTAAATTTCCCATCACAGAGGAAACAGCAGCTTCTTTCTCAACTATGTAAATGCTTTCTTTTCCCTCCTTGCCCTCATGTGTTCTTCATTTTTGCTGTTTCTCCTCTCCTGTAGGACCAAAGTAAACTCTGGGAAGTTCCCATCTTCTTTCATTCTCCATCCCGATTAAGGAGGAGGAGCTCTAAGGAGATTACAGTCACCAGTTGGTACCCATAGGAAAGGGACTGTTCCCAAGCACAGGCTGAGACAATGATATTTCTCTTCCCTAAGGCCACGGAATCCTCAGCCAACCATCTGTACAACAGCCTTTACTGTTCTCACGGCATTCTGAGGACTTATGTCTCGCATTCTTTACCGCATCTGGGAAGCCTCACGTCTAGGGGCCTCAACGATACCTGTTGAGTTGACCTGAGACATCACACAGGCATCACGGGGCTGGGGAGTGGAGTTCACTTTCTTCTGGCCTCCACGTCCCTATAGTCCCAGCTAATTGGGAAGCTGAAGTGGGAAGATCCCTTGAGCCTAGGAGTTTGAAGCTGCAGTGAGCTGTGATCATACCATTGCACTTTAGCCTGGGTGACATGGTGAAACCCTGTCTCTAAAAAATAAAAATTTAAAAAAAAAAAAAAAACATTCAAAGCTGGGTGTGGTGGCTCATGTCTGTAATCCCAGCACTTTGGGAGGCCGAGGCAGGTGGATCACTTGAGGTCAAGAGATCGAGACCAGCTTGTCCAAAATGGTGAAACCCCATCCCTACTAAAAATACAAAAATTAGTTGAGTGTGGTGTGGTGGTGTGTGCCTGTAATCCCAGCTACTCAGGAGGCTGAGGCAGGAGGATTGCTTGAATCTGGGAGGCAGTGTCTCTTCATACAGCAGTGTCTCTTGTGAGAGGGCCCAATAAGTAGCAGTTCAAGGACACTCCAAGCCCTATTGCCCAGGTCTCTGAGTACTGTCATTATGCAATGTCCTTATCCCAGCTTTCTTCATAAGACAGAGTCTCACTCTGTCGCCCAGGCTGGAGTGCAGGGGCTCAATCTTGGCTCACGGCGACCTCTGCCTCCCAGGTTCAAGCAATTCTCCTGCCTCAGCCTCCCAAGGAGCTGGGATTACTGGCACACACCACCACACCCAGCTAATTTTCTGTACTTTCAGTAGAGACAGGGTTTCACCATTTTGGACAAGCTGGTCTCGATCTCCTGACCTCAAGTCATCCACCCGACTCAGCCTCCCAAAGTGCTGGGATTACAGACATGAGCCACCACATCTAGCCCTGAATGGTTTGCTTACTTTTTCTTTTTTAGAGGCAGGGTTTCACTGTGTCACCCAGGCTGAAGTGCAATGGTGTGATCACAGCTCACTCCAGCCCCAAACTCCTAGGCTCAAGGGATCTTCCCACTTCAGCTTCCCAGAGAGCCGGGGATCTCCTTGCTTTGTTGCCCAGACTGGTCTCAAATTCTTGGGCTCAAGTGATCCTTCTGCCTCAGCCTCCCAAAGCACTGGGATTCCAGACGTGAGCTACCATCACGCCCGGCACTGGATAGTTTGCTTTATTTGTTCAAGGAAGAAAGGATGGATTTCAACATTTAATAAGGAAAACATCTCTCCTTTGCCAGCCTCCCATCCCATCCTCCCTCAATTAACAAAAAAGAAAAAATCTCATTTTCTTGTCGTTTCCCATCTTGCAGTTCTTGTCAGTTGTTTTAAAACAACTGTTTTAAAACATGTCTCCTGTCATCAATAGTCATCATTATGCATTTTGACTGTAGTGGTGAAAAATTCACCCAGCTGAGAGAGAGGACAGAGGCCTGGGAGAGCCCGTTCAGGCCTGATGGGAAGTAAGAATAAACATAAGGAAAAGGACACATTCTACTCCTGGTTTTTTGTTTGTTTGTTTTGTTTTTTGTTTTTTGTTTTTTTATTGAGATGGGGTTTCACCATCTTGGCCAGGCCAGTCTTGAACTCCTGACCTCATGATCCACCCATCTCGGCCTCCCAAAGTGCTGGGATTACAGGCGTCAGCCACCACGCCCGGCCTCTACTCCTGGTTTTTAACTGCTGTCGCTTTTGTGGTTCTGGTTGGTTTGACTTTGTTGTTGTTGTTTAGTTATTTGTACATTGGTTTTCTTTCTTTAAGGAAATTAATAAGAAAAGCAAACACACCCTGGAAGAAAGCAGTGATGCTGACCTCATTAATGTCAGCCCTAGACAGACACAGAAGGAGGCCCCGGGATGCCCGGCGAACATTCTTCAGCACACAGGGCAGCAGGTGACACAGATGCTCCAGGCGGGAACTAGAATTCTTGCTAGAAGTTTACTTCAGACATCCTGGAATTTCCATTCATCCTGACTCTACACATACATCAGGACACTGATCCTTCTTCCCAGCGTCACAGAGTCAAGGTCACTAACAAAGAGTGAGGTTTGATTCCAAGGCCAAAGCCCCGGATTGATGGTGAAAAGATGAAAGTCGGGCTTCAGCTACTGGGGAGGCTGAGGTAGAGGTATCGACTGAACCTGGGAGGTCGAGGCTGCAGTGAGTCAAGATTGTGCCACTGCACTCCAGCCTAGGCATAAAGCAGGACCCTGCCTCAAAAAAAAAAAAAAAAAAGTGGGGGCTTCAGCTGTGAGCCTTTGCAATGAGAAGCTGTGTAAACCAAAATGGCTCGTGAGGCCAGGCATGGTGGCTCACGCCTGTAATCCCAGCACTTTGGGAGGCTGAAGTGGACAGATCATGAGGTCAGGAGTTCGAAACCAGCCTGACTAACATGGTGAAACCCCATCTCTACTAAAAAAAAATGCAAAATTAGCCAGGCGTGGTGGCACATGCCTGTAATCCCAGCTACTCAAGAGACTGAGGCAGGAGAATTGCTTGAACCCGGGAGGCAGAAGTTGCAGTGAGCCAAGATTGCACTATTGCACTACAGCCTGAGCAACAGAGCGAGACTCTGACTCAAAAAAAAAAAAAAAAAAATGGTTCATGAATGAGAGTTTCTGCTTTACTGCTTTTTTTTCTTGGTAAATGGCTGATAAAGCAGAAAATTGTCAACGTTTCAGCCCTTGTTGAGAAATTATATAGATGTGCCCTTTGTACCAAATTTTGCAGGTAATACCTATGCAAAAAATAAATAAAAACAAGGAAAAAATAAAGACAATTTGCCTGCCCTGGTGAGTCCTCTACTAACAATAATCATTTATTTCATGCCTTGATATCTTCCAGTGCTTCCTATTTCTCATTCTGGCAATTCATGGTTAAGACGGAGAACAAACCTCTGCTGATACGACCAAAATCATTCCATATATTTATTGTCTTTGACACAACCTTTGCCTTTTTATGAACATGATCCAAAAAGGTTTGGATAAACCAGAGTTTTAATTAGGTTTCAGTTACTGGAAATTCTGCTTTGTTAAAATATCTACTTGTCAATATCCTGGATTTTTTTTTTTTTTTTTTTGAGGCAGAGTTTCACTCACTGCAAAATCCACCCCCCAGGTTCAAGCAGTTCTCTGCCTTAGCCTCCTGAGTAGCTGGGATTAAAGGCACACACCACCAGGCCTGGCTAATTTTTTTGTATTTTTAGTAGAGATGGGGATTCACCATCTTGGCCAGGCTGGTCTTCAACTCCTGAACCCATCTCAGCCTCTCAAAGTGCTGGGATTACAGGTGGGAGCCACCACGCCCAGCCTATCCTGGATTCTTTTAAGCTAGCTTTGATATATTCTTCTCCTCCTTCTCTTACTAAAGGATGAAGAGGATGGGAAGGAGAGAAGGGGAACATGAGAAGCATGATAATTACCCTAAATCCGAAGATGGCAATGCAACTACTTGCTCTATAAGTCTTTATAGTCCTCCAAATGAATGTGACCAGAAGGTTCTGGAAGTATTTCATGTGTATTCCTGTCTGCACCCCAAAGCTGAATTTTTTTTATTTTTTTTTTTATTTTTGTGATAGACCGAGTCTTACTCTGTCGCTCAGGCTGGAGTGCAGTGGTGAGATCTCGGCTCACTGCAACCTCTGCCTCTAGGGTTCAAGTGATTCTCCTGCCTCAGCCTCCTAAGTAGCTGGGATTACAGGCACGTACCACCATGGTCAACTAATTTTTGTATTTATTTTGTATTATTGTACTATTTTGTATTTATTGTATTATTTTATAATTAATAATTACAAAAATAATATTATTGTTATTGTAATTATTAATAACAATTTTGTATATTGTAGAGATAGGGTTTCACCATGTTTGCCAGGCTAGTCTCGAACCCCTGATCTCAAGTGATCCATCTGCCTCGGCCTCCCAGAGTGCTGGGATTACAGGCATGAGACAACACGCCTGACCCCAAAGCTGAATTTCTAACACACTCCAAAGCTACCCTACCAGTTTTCTTAAAACAGTTGTTCTGAATGCATATAGCTTTTGACCCAGCAATTCTACTCCTAGGAATTTCCCCTATACTCATGCTAGCACACACTGAGAATAAACGGCATATATATATGACATTATGTATATATACAATGGCATATATAGTTATGCATTCCAGGAGCAAAAGGTTAGAAACTATCTAAATGTCTAGCAGTAGGGGACTAGTTAAATAAACTGTGGCATATCCATGTAACAATGCTGTGAAACTGGAATAAATAAATAAAACATAGGAGCCCATTAAGCAATCTCTGAAACATATTATCTTTAAAAAATAAAAAATTTTAAAAATAAATACAAAGCAAGTACAGAACAGTTCATATAGTATAATCTCATTTGTTTATAAAACAGGGAAAGAAGGCAGGTGCAGCAGCTCACGACTATAATCCCAACACTGTAGGAAGCCGAGGCAGGAGGATCACTTGAGCCCAGAAGTTCAAGACCAGCCTGGGCAACAGAGCAAGACCCCCATCTCTACAAAAAAAATTTTTTAATTAGCTGAGCATGGTGGCATGTACCTGTTATCCTAGCTACTTGAGAGACTGAGGTAGAAAGATCACTTGAGCCCAGGAGTTTGGGGATGCAGTGAGCTATGATTGTGCAAGTGCCCTCCAGCCTAGGCACCTGTGCAAGAGTCTGTCTAAAAAAACGATGGGGCAATTCACAATTGTAGAAATATGGAACCAGCCCAAATGCCCATCGGTCAATAAATGGTTAAAGAAGTTGTGGCATTTACATATATATCACGATGGAATACTACTCAGCCATAAACAGGAATAAATTAATGGCATTCGCAGCAACCTGGATGAGATTGGAGACCATTATTCTAAGTAAAGTAACTCAGGAATGGAAAAGCAAACATTGTATGTTTTCACTCATGAGCAGGAGCTAAGTTGTGAGGATGCAAAGGCATAAGAATGATACAATGGACTTTGGGGACTAAGGGGAAAGGGTGGGGGGGTGAGGGATAAAAGACTACACATTGGGTTCAGTGGATACTGCTTAGGTGATGGGTGCACCAAAATCTAACAAATCGCCGCTAAAGAACTTACTCAGGTAACCAAATACCCCCTGCTCCCCAAAAACCTATGGAAATTTAAAAAAAATTTTAAGGGTGGGGAGAAAATATATGTGTGTGTATATGTATATATATATATATATGTGTGTGTGTGTGTGTGTGTGTGTGTATTTGCCAACATGTGAACAAAATACCTCTGGAAGGATGGGCAATAAACTCAAAGCCTTGATGCACCAAGAATGATCAACAGCTGGAAGGAGATTTTTTCCACCGGACATTCTCATAGCTTTGGAAATCAGTGCCATGGGAATGCACCTCATTATAAATAAACAAAATGCATTTTTAACAAAAGTAAAAATAATTCTATACCACTTTTAAAGGGGGCTTGTTATGTAAATCCCCACTCTGAATGGACCATTGTACTTTTGGCCATGGGTTTGGTTGGCTCCACGCTCCTCAGGCCTCCTTCTCCAAGCAGAGGCTGGCAGAGGGCCACTGAAATAAACACTCCTCGAAATTGTTCTGACATCTTGGAATTTGGTTTTATCAAATACAACTTGCGATCATCAAGCCGCTGCCTGAACAGCTCCCCACTTTCTTGAGAATTATGTTTGTTGAAATGAGTTTGGAGCTGCCCATTCCAGCTGAGAAGACTGGCCTAGAAAGGGGCACATTTGAGCTGGGCGTGGTGGCTCACACCTGTAATCCAAGCACTTTGGAGGCCAAGGCAGGCGGATGACCTGAGGTCAGGAGTTCAAGACCAGCCTGACCAACATGGTGAAACCCTGTCTTTAAAAAAAAAGAAAAAAGAAAAAAAGAAAGAAAGGGGCACATTTGGGACAAGCCTAGAGGCTTACTCCCTAGAAAAGTGGTCACGGAAACATCACCACATTCATGACTGAAGCCACAGCAAGGGTCAGACGCAGGTGATACTCACAGCCTGGCACCTAGTAAGGTCTTCTGGAGGGCCTGAGCTTTCCTGTGGTTCTGGCTGGCAGTTGCTTAGTGCAGGGGGGCGGGGGCTGGATGTTGGGTGGTGCAATGCCATTGGGTAAGCATGGTCCTCACTTCTTATTTCAGGGATCTTTTACTCTACTCCCGGATTCCCTTCCATCCAAATGAGAGAAGGTGGATGAACACACCTAGAATAATGCCTGCAGCCAGAAACTGCTTGGTAAACGTTAGTGGAAATCTGAATCTCACTTGACATAAATGCACTTAAAAAAGAAGTGGGGGTCGGGTGCAGTGGCTCAGGCCTGTAATCACAGCACTCTGGGAGACTGAGGAGGGCAGATCACTTGAGATCAGGAGTTTGAGACCAGCCTATCCAACATGACCTCGTCTCTACTAAAAATGCAAAAAATTGGCCAGGCGTGGTGGCATGCACCTATAGGCTACTTGCAAGGCTGAGGCAAGAGAATTGCTTGAACCTGGGAGGTGGAGGTTGCAGTGAGCTGAGATTGTGCCACTGCACTCCAGCCTAGGCAACAGTGTGAGACTCTGTCTAAAAAAAATAAATAAATAAAGTGGATAGGTCAGCGCAGTGTCTCATGCCTATAATCTCAGCAATTTGGGAGGTTGAGGCTGGAGGCTTAATGAGGCCAAGAGTTCAAGACCAGCCCTGGCAACACACCAAGACCCCAATCTCTACTTAAAAAAATTAAAAATTAGCTTGGTGTGGTGCTGTGTACCTGTAGTCCCAGCTACTCTGGAGGCTAAGGTGGCAAGAGCGCTTACACCCAGGAATCTGAGGCTATGACTGCACCACTGAGGTCTAGCCTGGGCAACAGAGTGAGACCCTGTCTCAGACAAACAAACAAAAAATCAGGGAACAACTGAAAGATGGGAATACTAAGCAGGATTTAAGTTAGGGCCACCTGAGTTTTTTATTTCTTAATCTGCTAAAGGAGCAAGCAGATGCGGAGAGAATCTGAACGTGCAGCTGCTGACTGCATCATCGAGACATGGGCGCGGGGCGTGCTGGCTTCCTCTGGTCTTTACCCACCAGGAAGTCACCTTGAGCCTGCACCTACCAAGTGGTCCATAAACAGTAATTGAATGAATGATTAATTGAGTTGATCAATTCAATCTAATCAATTAATGGAATAAATGGAAGCTCCCCTCACTTCCTTCTCTGCCTCAGTTTTCTCCCTCCCCTATTTCCCATTTCTCAAGATGAAAGGAAAATCTGATGGAGAAGACCAGCCCTCTGGAAAATGATTAATTTGTCTTCAGTTTCTCCTGCTGCTTTCTCCCCACTTTAAGCCTCCCTCTCCAGTCCTGCACTCTGCAGAGTGGCTTGAGAACCCACCACCTGGACTTGAATCGTGTGTCTACCACTTTCTAGCTGTGCCACTCCGGCAAGTTGCTTAACCTCTCTGGGCCTCATCTACAAAACAGGGCCTTACTTATAAAACAGGCATAGTAGGCCGGGCGCGGTGGCTCAAGCCTGTAATCCCAGCACTTTGGGAGGCCGAGGCAGGTGGATCACGAGGTCAAGAGATTGAGACCATCCTGGTCAGCACGGTGAAACCCCGTCTCTACTAAAAATACAAAAAATTAGCTGGGCATGGTGGCGCGTGCCTGTAATCCCAGCTACTCAGGAGGCTGAGGCAGGAGAATTGCCTGAACCCAGGAGGCGGAGGTTGCAGTGAGCCGAGATCGCGCCATTGCACTCCAGCCTGGGTAACAAGAGTGAAACTCCGTCCCAAAAAAAACAGGCATAGTAATAGTGCTCCCCATGGTTTGCTGTGAGAAGTAAATGAGTTATCACAGGCAGGATGCTCAATACAGTGTGTGGCACAGGCTGTCAATAGATGTTACTTTTGTCCTGGGAAGAACACTCGCTTTCTGCTAATCACAATTGGCTGAAAACAGGGTTTGACACCTCCCAGCAACATTAGAGGCTTAAAAGAGAAATCTCTAAGAAACTTGAAGACCTAAAGGAACAAAGTAGTCAGGGGTGAATGCCCAGGGTTAGGGTTGATGTATCAGGGCGGGTCAGGCTAAGGAAGGAGAACTTCAAAAGCACACCTACTCCATCTCCCTACGCCTACCTCCCCAGGGGCTGATATGAGATAAACCAAACCACCCTCTTCAAAGCAGCTGCTCAAGGACCTGGATCAAAATACACAGGCTTGGAGATAAGCTTCAGTCTGCACTTCCTTTTGTCTCTTTCTCCCCACCACATCTTGAGAGGAAATTCTTAGGTGAGGAAAAGGAGCTCATTCTTCCTTCTTTTATCAAAAGGAGTTAGCTCTCTGTCCACACAGCAACGGGTGGCAGAAGGCAAGAGTCCAAGAACCAGGGAAGGGACTAAGAAGGCCTCATTCTGTGCCCACTCTGCCAGCCTTTTGCTGTGTGACTTTGGACTCTCCCTTAAGCTTTCTGAGCCCATGTCCTCATCTGTCAAACAAGGATAATAACACCTGCCCAAAGGAGGAAAATTGCTGTGAGATGCTGGACGAAAAAATGCATTTGGGGTCAGGTGCAGTGGCTCACGCCTGTAATCCCAGTACTTTGGGATGTGGATCACCTGAGGTCAGGAGTTTGAGACCAGCCTGGTCAACGTGGTGAAACCCTGTCTCTACTAAAAATGCAAAAATTAGCTGTGCATGATGGTGGGTGCCTGTAATCCCAGCTACTTGGGAGGCTGAGGCTGGAGGAGAATCACTTGAACCCGGGAGGTAGAGGTTGCAGTGAGCCAAGATCGTGCCACTGTACTCCATCCAGCCTGGGCAAAAGAGCAAGACTCCATCTCAAAAAAAAAAAAAAAATGCATTTGGGAAGAGATACTTCAACATATTTATACAATCAACATTTTGAAAAACACAATCATCCATCTTAAATCTTTGGGGAATGCAGTGAGGTGTGAAATAAATAAATAGCCCTGCCTTTGTAAAATTCTTCATTCATCAGCATTCATTGGGTACTAACTGCACTGAGACTGCCTGGACTTGACACCCTAGCCTCACCTCTTACCAGCTTGGACTTTGGGCAAGCTACTTAACCTTTCTGTGCCCGCGAAATGGAGGTAACCATAGGACCCATCTCCTAGGATTTCTGCAAGGATTAAATGAGAGAATGCATGCAAAGTGCTTAGAACAGCATTTGGCACTCAACGTTGGCTACTGCGGTGATGGTGAACCGCTCTGTTAGGCAATAAGTATACAAAGAAGATGAGGAAAACAAGAAGCATTCACAGTCCAGTGAGAGATCAGACAAGGAAGCAAATAGTGGCAGATGCCATGTGATAGGTGTAATAATAGAACATAATACCAACTGTGAGAACGGAGAAGAGAGAGCCTCTTGAGTCATCAGTGGGGCGGGCTTCCTGCAGGGCTGGCTGTCCCGGTCTTAGCCTGCTTGCTCCCACTGGTGCCCCTCTCGTGCCCCAGGCTCTGTCTGAAGCTGGGTGAGGGGGCAGACAGAGGAAGCACTTTCTAGTGCCCTGAGTGCAGTGTGCTAAATCAGGGCTCCTGGCCAAAGCAGTAATTGCCAGTCGCTGAAAGATATTAAGCGCTAGGGAGGAAAACCAAGTTCTCTATGAGGCAGACTTTTCAGAGTTCTTACAGCTTGTAAAAAAAAAAAAAATGTAAATAGTTACCCAGTGAGATATTATTTCATATTGTTGCCATTAGGGTTTGAGTGTTATGCAGAGAGAGGAGAGAGAGGCGATCATTCTGGCAATTCTGCCTCCGCAAAGGACTAAAAACTACACATTAACCCCACACAACAAATCTACCCCCTCTAGGTCTTAACCTGACTCGCACATTTTTTCCTGGGTGGTGAATTTTATGTAAAATGAAGTCGTGAAAAAAAAATCTATACATACTCACAGTTTCCTAAAGGATTTTCTTGATGGTTTCTAGGGAGGGGTGGGTTTTTTTTTATTTTTTATTTTTGGACACATTGGGGGCTGGGCACAGTGGCTCACACCTGTAATCCCAACACTTTGGGAGGCCAAGGCTGGTGGATCACCTGAAGTCAGGAGTTCAAAACCAGCCTGGCCAACAGGGTGAGATGCTTTCTCTACTAAAAATACAAAAATTAGCCAGGAGTGATGGCACATGTCTGTGATCTCAGCTACTCGAGAGGCTGAGGCAGGCGAATTGCTTGAACCCAGGAGGCAGAGGTTGCAGTGAGCCTAGATGACACCACTGCACTCCAGCATGGGCAACAGAGCAAGACTCCACCTCAAAAAAAAAAAAGAGAGAGAGAGACATTGGACTGGAGGCTGGGAAGCGGTTACTTTCATTTCTGTAGAATTCAGAGACAACCTGGGCTCCTCTACTTGGGTTCCCTGGGCTAAATCTAGTTCTGATGTGGCTGCTCCCCAGAGCAATTTCTCCTCAGACACAGATGATGCAATCGGTCGCAGCCATCATTTACCTTCAACTTTCTTTGTGCCAAGCATGAAACAGGTGACACACATTTTCTGCTTCCGGTCTCCCAGCTCTGAGGTGGCCACACTTATATTTTACTCTGGAGGCAACCAAAGCTTAGGGAGGCTCTCTTGCCCGAGGTCCCCACAGCAGCCTCGTTCCAGGCCTGACTCTCTTCAGCTTTAACTGGGAATGATAGCTGTACCTGATGTTTATTGAGCCCCTGACATTCTGCACCACAATGTCATGGGGGCACTCTCAGGCAGCCCTCTCCCCTGTCCCATTTTAATGGTGGCCACTCATTCCCAGGGCCATCTGAGAAGGGCCTGGATAGTGGAAGACCCCTTAGCCAAGCATCTGCCACTTTTTGCAAGGGTAGAACCTGTGCCATGTGTCCTGTACAGGCATGTCTTACTCTGACTTTCCAACCACACACCCTGCAATGTGCTGCCCACAGCCGGCCCTCAATAAACACAGCCCATCTGAATATGGAGCCATATTCCCTCCCAGGTGGCAAGCCATTCCTCTGAAAACTTGCCTTCAGGCCCTGAGGGCCCCATTTAGGGCTTTGTACAGGTTAGCGGTTCAGCTAAGTGAATGGCCAATCCTGCTTGTAATAATCATCTAGTGGTGTTTTAATTAGGCCTCTGGCCCAGCTACGTTTGGTTTTGTATTTTCCCTCCTAAGGCATTTGGAGGGATCCAGCCAAAGAAACACTGCTGCCCTGACCAGCAGCTCAAAGTGTGCCCCTCCCGCGTGGTTCGGAGTTATAGCACTTCCCAGGAGGTGGGAGCAGGCCTGGCCTCCATCTCAAGGCTGCATGCCCCCATCTTTAATTACCGCTGGGAGGTAAGAGAGTGAGGGGTTTTTAACAGGACAGTATAATATTACCTAGGCAAGTTTCCTACCTCCACCGGCCAACCCATCCTTAGCTCCTTTTCTCTCTCTTCCTTTCCTTCATTCACTACCTTTTTTCTTCTCTTTTCCTCTCAAGAGTGAATATTCTACTGTCCTCGCTCTTTCCCCTCTCCTGCTGCCTCCTGCTCCCTCTCTGTTTTCCAAATTCCGAAATACCTCTTCCCTCTCCCCTCCCCTTTTCCTCCTGACTTATTTCCCATTAATCGTATCTAACACACATCTGCTCAGGCCCTAGAAGGATCCCTTGGCTCCCTCTCACAGCTGGACTGGTTACAATAATCAGGGAGTCTTTCATCTTTCACTGCCTTCTAGGTCTCCCCTCTGCCCAGCTCCCCCTCCTCTGCCCTTCCTGCAAAGGCCAGCCTCTGCACCCTGGCTTGCTTCTGCCCCTCCCACTCTGCACAGCAGTCTCCCGAAGGACAAATGGCCTTGTGGGTGGACGCAGCCCTGCAGTGGACTTTTACAGGTGGTGTTGGCAGTGATGGCAATGGCAGCGCACAGAAGTCGACAGGAGAAGCCTGTCAGGATCAAACAGATGAGATCACCCCCTCCCTTTCCATTCCTGCACCCCTCTTGCTGCAATGAGGGAGCCATCTCCGAGCAAGCGTACCCCTTGCCATTCGGGGTAACATGATTTTACCAAGATTAAAATTGAGGAATGTGTAATTACAGCCTGTGTAATTTCTAAGCGTTCTATACGTGCTGCCCAAAAAAACCAGTACGGATCCAGAGAGTATGTTCAGTTTCGGGTATGACTGATACCGCCAGGAAGTGGTGCCTGCTGTCCTCTCTACCGGGCAAAATACAGGTTCGTGATAGTTATTTCTTTCTATCTGAAGAGATCCTTTGAAATCACCTCTCCCAATCTTGGGTCCTCAGGTCATCTCAAGGCATCGGTCAGCGAGGCGGAGTCGGGGAACTGCAGTCCCAGAGCGATATGCCATCCCGAGTAAATGGCCTGACACTCGGAGTGATGGATTGGGACTGGAAAAGCGATGCTGGGAGCCAGGCAGTGACACCAGCGCGCCTCCACTGGCCACCGAGCGCACGGAGAAGTGGTCTCCCCAGAGGCCAGCGCCCGGAGGACCAACTTCGCCTCCGGAAAAGCGGCCGATCCGGAACTTGGATGTCACGACTATGACATCTCTGCCCTGTAAAATCTGTAAAATCTCTGCCCTGGGCAAGGCTAGCAGTACACACTTTATTCGAAAGGCGAGGGGAGTCGGAAAGGGTGTTGTTATTTTTAATTAAAAGTTTTGATCTCGAAATTTCCCTGGGGAAAGCGAGTGCTTTTTCCCCTAAGTGAGGAGAAGGATGGGGGGCGGCGGGGAGCGTTGTGTCTCGGAGCCGTGCTGAGAGAGAGATCCCCCCTCCAGGGACCCCGGCCTCGCCGAGATCTCGGGTCTCGCCTCGTAGCAGCTGGGCGCGGTACAGTGAGGAACTGCACTCCCCCCAGCAGGACGCGGTGAGAAGCAGGCAGCACACCAGACACCGAGCCTCTAACTCAGGGCGCGGACACAGCGCGCACAGCCTGGGGTCCCGCGCTTGGTCGCCGACCGTGTCACTCTGGAAGGGAGACAAACTTGCAGGCTTGGGACAGTTGGGCTCAAAGTAGTTGGAGCTGCCTACGCAGCGTCGCGGTAACAGTGGGTGCCTCCGAGACTCGGCGCTTCCAAGTGAACACACCGAGGAGAGGCCAAGTAGGGGAAGGAGAGCGGGGCCGAGGAGAGCCGGAGCAGTTCTGGAGAAGGACCCGGGCACCCGAGGTGGGGCCCACCCCCTTGAGGCCTCTGGGACAGGCTTGGACTCCAGCGTCCCGGAGCCGGCGCCGGGCGATCCCTCCCACCCCCCGCCCCACCTCGGACGCACGCGGCCGGCGGGGTGACAGCTCCCGCCAGCACCACCCCACCCCCCGCAGTGGTGGGAAGGGAGAGAGGAGAGAGAGCGGTCGGAGAGGAGGACAGGGCGCAAAACTCCGGGTCCTGGGCAAGTCCCGTCCCCGGAGGGACCCCAGAGCGAGGAAGGCCCAGTCTGGGGGAGGGGAGGAGCCCAGAGAGCGGCCGAGGCCGAGGCGGAGGCGGCGGCGGCGCGCGGCGCGGCCCCTTTAAGGCTCTCCCCGCCCACCGACAGAGCCGGCCTCCGCCCGCTGCTCTCCCCGCCCCGGGGTCCCTGCGAGAGATGCGATTGGGCGGGCGCGGCGATCCCTTTGAAGTGTGGCTGCCGATCGCGGCTATTTGACGTGCTGCTCGCGGAAGGCGAAGGTTTTTGTGTTGCTCGCCGGGACCAGCGGCGGTGGCGGCGGCGGCGTCGGTGGAGGAGGGGAGGCGGCGAGGAGGCGCAGCTCCCGCTGCACCGCGATCGAGGCTGCGGAGCGAGCCCACCCGCCCCGGGAGCTCGCCTCCCCAGTGCTCCCTCGCCCTCCCCGCCCCCCCCAGCGGCGCTGCCTCCTCCAAATGAGCGATTCGCCCGCTGGATCTAACCCAAGGACACCCGAAAGCAGCGGCAGCGGCAGCGGCGGCGGCGGGAAGAGGCCGGCGGTGCCGGCGGCGGTGTCCCTCTTGCCCCCGGCGGACCCCTTGCGCCAGGCGAACCGGCTCCCGATCAGGGTCCTGAAGATGCTGAGCGCTCACACCGGCCACCTCCTGCACCCGGAGTACCTGCAGCCGCTGTCCTCCACTCCCGTCAGCCCCATTGAGGTCAGTCCCCCGCCACTGCTCGCCCGGCGCCGGCCCCATTCCTCCCACTGCGGCTGGGCCCCCGACCCAGCTCCCTGCACCCCGGGGCTCGGAGCGACGCCCGAGTCTAGCCACGCAGGCGGGCTGGCTGAGGAGGGGCAGAAAACCGAGGGATCTGAGCCCACCAGGTCCTCCCCAGGCTTTCCGTGGAAGGGTCTCCTTCCACGCTCGCCCTTCGGAGCTCTGTGTTTTCTCTCGGATTGGATTTGCTCCTGTCCCCTCTGGGTCCTTTACTTTTCCTCTGACCCGCAGTTTCCAGCCAGGAGGTGATCTCTGCTGGGCCTTCCCCGCCCCCCTACGCCAGGCTGTTCTCTTTGAATCCCTGGCTCCCGAGTCCCACTCCGCCTCTGTCCCATCGGGTAAGGGAGCACGGCGCCCGGGAGCTCCCGAACCCGAGTCTTTCTTCCTGCTTCTTCCCTGGGTGCCCTGCCCGGGAGGGAGGGGCTACGGAGAGAGCGCCAACTTCAGCCCCTCCTTTAGCATCTGCGCTCCCAGCTCCCGCCCCGCGGCGCGGTCGCCAGAAACCCGTCCCAAGCGAAGTTCCCCCAAACTAAAGGAATAAGTTTTTTCCTGCGCCTGGAGGAGGGGGACATTAGAGGGAAGAGGCGAGTCACTGCCCCAACTCCAGAGACGTCGCCTTCTCCCGCGGGGGTCCTAAGTGAACCCCTTCTGCAGGGCCTGCGGCGCACCCTGAGACCCAGCGGCAGTGTGAGCGTAGTTCCGTCAGCTGCCGCGCCCTGCCTGGCCCTCGCTCGCAGACCCTCTCCCCAGGCCCGCCCCGCCCCTTGGCGCCGCCGCCCAGCTCCCCGGGCGCCCCCTCTCGCCCCGCGGGCCTCTGGGTCTCACTCCTTCTCCCTCCCCTCTGCCGCTGTCTCCCACAGCTGGACGCCAAGAAGAGCCCCTTGGCGCTGCTGGCCCAGACCTGCTCGCAGATCGGCAAACCGGACCCGCCGCCCTCCTCCAAGCTCAACTCGGTGGCGGCGGCGGCCAACGGGCTGGGAGCGGAGAAGGACCCCGGCCGCTCGGCCCCGGGAGCTGCCTCCGCGGCCGCGGCCCTGAAGCAGCTGGGGGACTCCCCCGCGGAGGACAAGTCCAGCTTCAAGCCCTACTCCAAGGGCTCCGGCGGCGGCGACTCCCGCAAAGACAGCGGCTCCTCCTCGGTGTCTTCCACCTCCTCCTCGTCGTCCTCGTCCCCGGGAGACAAGGCGGGCTTCAGGGTCCCCAGCGCCGCCTGCCCGCCCTTTCCCCCGCATGGAGCTCCGGTCTCCGCGTCCTCGTCCTCGTCGTCGCCCGGCGGCTCCCGGGGAGGCTCCCCGCACCACTCTGACTGCAAGAACAGCGGTGGGATTGGCGGCGGGGAGCTAGACAAGAAAGACCAGGAGCCCAAGCCCAGCCCGGAGCCTGCAGCCGTGAGCCGCGGCGGCGGTGGGGAGCCCGGGGCTCATGGTGGCGCCGAGGCCGGAGCCTCCGGGCGCAAGTCGGAGCCGCCCTCTGCGCTGGTGGGGGCCGGCCACGTGGCGCCGGTGTCTCCCTACAAGCCTGGCCACTCGGTATTCCCGCTGCCGCCCTCCAGCATCGGCTACCACGGCTCTATCGTGGGCGCCTACGCCGGCTACCCGTCTCAGTTCGTGCCTGGCCTGGATCCTAGCAAGTCTGGCCTCGTGGGAGGCCAGCTGTCTGGGGGCCTGGGCCTGCCGCCGGGCAAGCCCCCCAGCTCCAGCCCGCTCACCGGGGCCTCCCCGCCCTCCTTCCTGCAGGGATTATGCCGAGACCCCTATTGCCTGGGAGGTTACCACGGCGCCTCCCACCTCGGCGGCTCCAGCTGCTCCACCTGCAGCGCGCACGACCCGGCCGGGCCCAGCCTGAAGGCGGGGGGCTACCCGCTGGTGTACCCCGGGCACCCGCTGCAGCCTGCCGCGCTCTCGTCCAGCGCCGCCCAGGCCGCGCTCCCCGGCCACCCGCTCTACACCTACGGCTTCATGCTGCAGAACGAACCGCTGCCGCACAGCTGCAACTGGGTGGCTGCCAGCGGGCCGTGCGACAAGCGCTTCGCCACCTCAGAGGAGCTGCTCAGCCACCTACGGACCCACACGGCCCTGCCGGGAGCCGAGAAACTTCTGGCCGCCTACCCTGGGGCCTCGGGCCTGGGCAGCGCCGCCGCCGCCGCCGCTGCCGCGGCCTCCTGCCATCTGCACCTCCCCCCGCCCGCCGCCCCCGGCAGCCCCGGGTCGCTGTCCTTGCGGAGTCCACACACTTTGGGGCTAAGCCGGTACCACCCCTATGGCAAGAGCCACTTATCCACAGCGGGGGGCCTGGCCGTGCCGTCCCTCCCGACAGCCGGACCCTACTACTCGCCATACGCGCTGTATGGACAGAGACTAGCTTCAGCCTCGGCGCTCGGATACCAGTAACTACAGCTCTTCCTCCACCCCAGCCTCCCCCTCCTCCCTCTCCCTCTTCCCTCCTCCCCACATGCCGTCGCCGCTGCAACCTCCACTACTGCTTGACCCTGCCGGGATTCCCTGCCCAGCCCTTCCCCACCGGACTGCGTATTTATTTACTATAATGTTAGCTTACACGCTGGGAATATAAGTGCATTAACGGCCCACATGAGTCAATGGTATGCAAAAAGTCTGTGTTCCCCCAAATAATAATATTAACCCCACAAATAACGACATGATCCCCACCCCTCTTCCTGTTATTTTTTCCCTTTTTCTTAGATATGAGTTTTACATTTTTTAATTCCTTTTCCTCTTTTTTTGGTTTTGATTGACTTGGTTTTAGGGAAAGGAGGGAGAGTTGGGGTCCTTGGGTTCTTCTAGACGTTTTGTTTTCCCGTCCTGGGGAGTTTCTTGCATGAGTCTTAAACTGTTTCCCCCTTCTCTTTTTCCCTCTTCCCCCTTCATTCCCTCGTTTCCTTCCATCTGAGGTTCTCTTTTTTTCCTTTGTTGTGCAAGTAACAAAGAGGAGGTTTTTTTGTTATGTTTTGTTTGGAACTCTTTTTGGGGGTAAAGGGGGCCCCCTGGGTGGCAGGGACCCTGGAGCTCTATTGACCTCGAACACTGCTGAACACTGCTCCGGGACTCCTCCCCCGCCAGCCTCCGTGCATAGGGTCCTTCGTCTGGACCCTGCCCCCCAAAAGTAGGGCCTTGCTCCCCTACCTTGCTCTGAGCACGGAGACCCCCTGACCCCATCAGCAGGCTCGCCCCCTAGAGGGGCCCAAGTGGTCTGACAGAGCCTTGCCGTCCACTGTCACCCTCCAGGCTCCCGCCCCGAACACCCGTTGGCCACAGTGCGTCTGGCGGGGCACCTGGAGCGCTCACCTGGTTGAATTCAAAGTCCCAGAAGGCCCAGCTGGCGCGAAGCCGGCCCCTCACGTTTTGCAAAGTGCTTTATAGTCCTCGTTTTACTCTCCCTCGTGAAAGCAAAGACCCCCTCCCCTGGCGGTAGGGGGTGGGGTAGGTGACTCTCGCTAGATCCCTCCAAAGCAGACCGGTGGGGATATCAGCGGACGCCACGAGCTCGTTAGCTGCGTTCGGGGAAGGTTGGGGCGTCAGGGAGCGCTCGCATCACAGCAGCCCCCACCCCCTCCCAGGCCTGACCCGGCAGAGCCCCCAGAGTAGGCCCCGCAGTGACTTGGGGTCTTCTCCCCACTCCTCCCTCCTCCTGGTCTGATGCGGCAGCGCGGGGGCTGCGGGGCCTGTTTGGGACGAACAGAGCTCTCCCTTGGTAAGACTTATTTTGTTAATAAATGGAATACTTGGCTATATTCACACCGTGGTGTGCTTCTCTCTTGCCTCGCCCACCCTCCCGCTTCCAGACACCTAAGCAGATGCCCTTCTTTTATTCTTGTTTAAAATACCTTATGGTTTCTTTCTGTGATTTCCGTTCAAGGACGAGTTTAATGCCTTTCCTCAAGAAATGAGGGAGAAAAAACAAAACTTCTGCCAACGCATTACAAATAACATAAAACCACCTTTGAATTTTTTTTCCACTTGGTTATGTAGCTCCCAGCCTCACTTCAAAGGCCTTGATATTTCCTGGGGCCAGAGTTGAGGGCGTGTGTAAAAGTGGATTTTCCTCCGGGCCTAGATGCGAGGTGCAAGGGGGCCTGAGAAGGGACCCCAGGACCCCAGCACCTAGGGCTCCGGCAGAGACTCCAGCAGCGCAGTCCTAGAGCCCGGCAGCAGGGCAGGCAGAGACGACATGCCTTTGGCGCCACCTGGTGGCAGGAAGACGAGCGACAGGCCTCGGAGAGAAGCCGCAGCCCACACCAGCCCCGACGGCACCTTGGCGCTTCCCATCCTCTGAACGCGGAGGACCCCTACCTACTGTTTTTGTGGGCCGTTGCCTCTTTCCTGACCAGAGAGTAAATGCACCTGCTGAGAGGGTTGCTTCTCAAGGCTTGGGAGCTCCCCTCAGCCATCGCTGGGTTATCGACCTGAGTCATCTGCGCCCCGGAAACTTTTCGAAACTGGGTTTGGGTTTTGCTGAGAAGATGCCGCTAAGACTCGGGACCTTAAAGCCACCCTCGGTCTGGAGAAGCCGGGCTCCTGGGCCTGGCTTGTCTATTTTCTTGAGCTCGCACGACTGACACTGGCCTCTGCATCCTCGGGCAAGCGAGGATGGGGTGCTGTTTACTGGGGGTATTGGCCGGGGAGCCTACCCTCTATGCCAGAGACAGGCCAAAGAGGGAGCAGAGAAGGGACAGCTCCGGGAGTCCCAGTCACGTCCAGCCCAAGGCAGACTCGCTGCCCCACCCCCAGCAGCAAGGGCGGGATGCGCCGGCCAAGGCCGGGCAGCTCAGGCTCCAGCTGCCGGACGCCAGGATCCCGCTCCGTCGGGGGCACTCGCTCTTAGCGCAGGGGGCCTGGGCTCGCGCGGCCACGTGTTGGACGCGCTGCAAAACAGCCTCCCGCGCCGCATCCTGGCCGCGCTCCTCGTGGGATCTGTCGTGGGGGTTGTACTGTTTGCTTTTCCTGGAAGGAGTGCGATTAGGGAGTTCGCGCTCTGAAAGGTGCATGCTTTTGAAACGTCTGTGGCCTGAGGTCAAGTGCGGTGCGGAGGGTGGGGCCACTTTCTCTGCGCTGTTTTTGGTTGTCCACAAACTCGATGACAGACCGGGCGGGGTGTGTGTGTGTGTGTGTGTGTGTGTGTGTGTGTGTGACCAGGCAGGGTGTGTGTGTATGTATGTGTGTCTTTTCCCAAATCTTTGGATCTGGCAAAAATCCCTTCAATGGTCAAAAGAACATCAGGAATCTTTTGCAGTGACAGCGCTGGCCTCCTCCGATCCTGTTCATATCCCAGGAAAGGGATCCTAGGCTCCTCCTACCACAGGGCCCTGGGAGACCCGAGTTAGCGAAAGTCACCCTGGGACAGCTCGGGAGCTTCTTGGGGAACCAGCGTTATCCAATTTCTCAGCGTTCAGGCTGGCCCGAATCTTTAAAAGAACTGAAATGTGGCGACTCGTTGCTTTATTGTTTCTTTTTCTGTTGTTTCGTTTGTTATTATTTCTTTGCCATCTTCCTTCCTCTGAAGTTCCCTCTTTCCTTCAGCGACCCTCCCCCTCACCATTTTTTTAATGCCTGCTAAAAATGATGGAAATTGCTCCCTCTGCAGGGCGAGTTTAACTTTTCCTCCTTACGCTTCAGGTCTTCAGACCTCCATATCTAAAAACCAAAGGGCTCCTCTTACCAGTATCTCCCATACCAGCAAATTCTTTATACCAAGACACTGCTCTAAAAGGTGTTTGGGTCATGCCTTAGGTGTGAGAATGCAGGTTAGAGAACGCCGTGAGAATGCAGGTTAGAGAACGCCTTAGGCTACAAACTTTCCCCCATAACATTTATCAGTGGCCTTTGGTGACTGGGAAGTTTGCTGTTGGGCCTGGTAGGAATAGGTGTGACCCCAAAGGGCAGGTCATATAGCCTGGAGTGTCCAGTTCTACTCAGAAAAGATGCCTCTCCCCACAGCAAATGGGTGAAACACCTAAGAAATGTAGCTGTTTTCATGAGCTGATGGGAAGTTTGTTACCTTCAGTAACTTAATTCCCATGAAACAAAGTTGCCTATTAATGGAGGTAATGCTCCCCTATCTAGTGCTTATTTGCATAATTACTGCCTTCAGCAACTCTTTCTTTAAGGGTCACCTGCCGTTTCTCCACCTCCTTCTCTTCCCAGCCCTCCACCGCCTCTTTCTTCTAATCTCTCCCAGGCACCAGAAAGGGGCCCCGGGTTCCCAAGGCACCAGGAAGGGTGGAAGCCACAGAGCTGGAACTTGAGACGCTGGCCTTTCCTGGCTCCAGATCCTATTTTCACACCTCTTGCCTGGTTATTTTTGTGGCCTTGTGGCAGCCATGGGAGGAAGGGAGGAGGAGAAAGAGAGGAAAGACTCACCTTCAGATGCAGGCTAGACTCAAACAAAATTGTGCGGTGTTAAGTTTTTAACTTCACAACGGTACACCACAAACCCATCTCCTAAGAAATTCATAGCCCAAGCGGGAGGTGTGGGTACCCTTCCCCATCCTTCAGCAGCCATAATTGCTCTGCCCTATCTTTCGTACCCGGATTGGATCTCTGGGTATATGAACTAACTCCCTCCTGATGTATGTCTGGGTTACGATGGAATTCATCTTACAATAATCCTGTGGCTCTACACTTTATTAATCATTCTGTAAGGGAAGCTGCACTCCAGTTTTCTGTTTGATTTGATTTCATTCATCCTGTCTTTTTGCAAAATAGATGGTTGAGTGCATCCGATAATGTATGGTTTAATTTGGAGCACTATGGGTTTGAATTACCATTTTCATAATGTGCTGTGCATTAATGTGTTACATCATTTATAAAGAGGAATGTGCCGGGTTTCAAACTTTCTCCTGAAAGCCAAAGTCACCTAAAGGAAACAAAGCCAAATCACATCAGCCCATCTTCTTACCTCCCTGCCAGAGAGCCTCCTGCCTCCCCAACCCCAGTTAAATCTGCCAAAGCTCATAAAACCCAACATGAAGCCTTTATATTCACATAATGCAGGTGGGTGTCGAGATTTGGGGGGAACTTTGCACATGGCTGCCCGGGAGCCGTCAATGGCAATACAAAGCTCCCCCTCATTATTGCATAACAACAGCTTTTCGGTTTTCCTTTTTTTTTTTTTTTTTTTCCAGAGACCTCCAGTGGATGGCTCTTCGGCGACCCTAATCTCAGCACTCCCTCCCCAATGGCTGTAATAACACCAGCTGTCTGTTACTCAAACTCTGACTGAGGAGGAAAAAGCACTGATTATCCAAATACAGTCATTAAAGGGGAAATGTGTTTTTAGGACTGTCAGAGTGATTAATGAGGGCTAGCCGTCTTTGCAAATGCACTTGTTTAGTCTAACTGGCAGCTTCTATTTTCCTATTGATTTATTGCAGCCGTTGCTGGGCCTTGGTGTGTGCGAAGTCAGGGCACTTCACAACTGCGCCCTGTTTAAACAGGAAAAGCATGCACCATTTTGTCCAGGAGGGAGGGAACGGCCGAAAGTCTCTCCCTTCAGTTCAGTCTCCAGTGGCCCAGATCAACAAAGAAGACATTAAAAACCTGCGGCCTGGAGGGCGAAGGAAACTGCCTCTCCTTGGTTGTCCCCGGTCACTCGGTCCCAAGGTCAGTGGAGATACACCATGCCCCCGGACAAAGCCCACTGTATTGTGACACTCAGCATGCCCACATTTTCTCCAACAGTCCCCCCAAACCAGCTGTCAGCCCCTGAGTCCAAGTTCAGGAAAGGCCCGCAGCAGAGGGAGCGGCAGAAGAGGGAAATGCTGAGGTGAGGTAAGGGGAAAAAACAAGCAGAGCCACCTCTGGAGTCCAGGGTAGGGCAGGGGGGTCCTTGGGGTAAACTGATAGACCAACAGCTGGTTTCAACCGTTACAAAAAGAAGAAGGTAGGGTGACCTCTATTGCAGAGAGTGATACTGACTTCTTTCCACTGGTAAGTTTCATGTTTTGACAAACAACGGAGCTAATGACCAAAATTGAGAAATGGCAGCTTAAAATAGAGTCCCAACTATTGGAGGATTTCACTTCCAGATGGCCAATCATCAAAGCAAACAGAATTTACAGAATTCATGTTAGGTGCCCAACACAATGCTGGATACTGTGAGATGCAGAAGAAAACTCAGACAAACTTCCTGCCCCATTGAGTTGGGGGAGACAAGATGTGCCCGTGAGATAGGGAGCAAGATCGAATTATACGTAACTGTGTTTCTGCTGATCTGAGAAAGTGCTAAGTCATTCTGTGCAGACAGTGGAGAAGAGGATAGTATATAATAAGGCGCTAATTGTGCAGATCAGATGGTCACGCCAGCCACAGGAGCTGGAGGAGGGAGAGCTCACTGGGGCTAATGTAGGGAACCGGGGGCTCCCTAGTTCCTCCTAAACCCATGCGCTTCTGAAAATGGGTGAGGTTCTCATTCTATACTGATGAGAAGGCTGAGTCCCTGAGTCAGTAATTTCTATTTCTAGAGCAGATCAAGGAACAGGCTACATAAACACATCTGAATTTTCTTCTACCCACTCTCCCTAATCAGTTGCACCTTCTCCACAGCATTCCCAGCATGGAAATGGTTGGTACTTCTTCCTAAATTAAAAATACCTTTCCAGGTTTTCCTGGGGTGGTGGCATATCACCAGCACTATTAACATTTCCTAAAACAGAAAAAGCTGCTAGTGGATTTGGATTATATATGAACTGGGTTGCCTTTTTCTGAAGAGAAAAGAATTTAAACCTGTTGGCTGAGAGAAAAGGAAGAGACTGTGTGTGTGTGTGTGTGTGTGTGTGTGTGTGTGTGTGTGTATTATTTTTCCTAAGATGGAGTCTTGCTCTGTTGGCCAGGCTGGAGCACAGTGGCACGATCTCTGCTCACTGCAACCTGCGCCTCCCAGGTTCAAGCAATTCTCCTGCCTCAGCCTCCCAAGTAGCTGGGATTACAGATGCACATCACCATGCCCGGCTAATTTTTGTATTTTTAGTAGAGACAAGGTTTCACCATGTTGGCCAGGCTGGTCTTGAACTCCTGACCTCGTGATCCACCCACCTCAGCCTCCCTAAGTGCTGAGATTACAGGCGTGAGCCACCATGCCCAGCTGGAAGTGACCATATTTTATGAACTTCAAAATGGAGACAAATGGTAAACATGTACTTTGATGAGCTTTAGGGCTCTCCTGGAAAGTCCAGAACATCTAGTCACTATGCACGTGGTAGAAAGGGCATAGAAATGAGTCAGAGAACCCAGATTTTGCTCTAGTTTCAAAACTTAATTGCCATGTGGCTTTGAAGAAGTCACTTATTCTCTCTGAACCTATTTTCTCACTTCTGAAATCAAGTTGTTGGGCCCTATAATCCTTAAGCCATTTCTAACTGGAAGATTCTATGATCTTCTAAAATGTTGGAAGAGTGGAAGAGTGAAGCATTACGGTGGTGAGAGCTGCCTAGGATGCTCTGTCATTGGCCGTCATCAAATGCAACTCTAAAGTTCCTATCAGAACAACAAACATGGAAGACCCAGGAAAAGAAGGCTCATGACTTCACCTCAGCGGTGAGTGGGTAGGGAGTATAAAGGAAGAATGTATATACATACAGAGAGAGACATGGTCTGGAGAGAGCCCAGGCTGGAGTGCAGCGGCTCAATATCAGCTCACTGCAACCTCCACTCCTGGGGCTCGTATATCCTCCTACCTCAGCCTCCCGAGTAGCTAGAGCTATAAGTGCATACCACCATGTCCAGCTAATTTTTGTTGCTGTATTTTTTGTAGAGACAGTGTTTCACCATGTTGCCCAGACTGGTCTTGAACTCCTGGGCTCAAATGATCTGCCTGCCTCATCCTCCCAATGTGGTGAGATTACAGGCATGAGCCACCACGCCTGGCTGGAACACAGGAAGAATATTGCAATGTGGATTTTTTCACCCAGAGAACTGACTCCAACAAAGTGAATTATTAAATTTGTATTTAATTTGTTGCAACGCGGAGTATAGGGTATGTAGGGGTTTTAGAGACTATGTCGGGGTGTTTAAGTAGGTTAGGAATTATTTAAAATAATTTTGAGACTCCTATGAGGTTAGACCAAGGTCTACAAAAATAATAATATTTTTCATAGCCTACAGCCAATTGCTTTTGGAAAATGGGGCTGGTAAAAAAAAAAAAGAAAGAAAAAGAAATGGAAAGCAGATAAAAATTATACCACAGTTGGGGGAACCTTTGCTCTGAATAGGCAGCGGGTATCTCCACAGCTTTTTGGAATACAAAATAAAATGACTCTTCTGGAGTTCCAATCACAGCCAGATTGTAGAATGAAAACAGCAATTTGGAGAATTCCCTTGCATGTCCCTCATATCCTGTTTGCTCTTTTGGGTGTGTGTATGTGTGTGCATGGTGTGAGCTATAATGTGGGTTTGTAGTCAGTTCACACAGGAGTCAGTGTGGCTGGGCTCTTCCTGTTTCAAATATGGGCACCACCAAAAATACAGAAAGGATAGGTCAGGCCCACCCTAGGGTGCCTCAGGAAGCATCATTTTGTGTGTACCATGGGACAGTTAAATATACCAATATATGCTGGACATTTAATTCTTACAAAAAGACCTTCAGTTTCCTTTTATATGAAAACTAAAATTTATAGAAGTTAAATAAATTGCCGAAGGCTGGGCGCAGTGGTTCATGCCTATAATCCCAGCACTTTGGGAGATCAAGGCAGGTGGATCACCTGAGGTCAGGAGTTCGAGACCAGATTGGCCAATGTGGTGAAACCCTGTCTCTACTAAAAATACAAATATTAGTCAGGTATGGTGGTGCACGCCTGTAATCCCAGCTACTCAGGATGCTGAGGCAGGAGAATCACTTGAACCTAGAAGACAGAGGTTGCAGCGAGCCAAGATGGCACCACTGCACTCTAGCCTGGGTGACAGAGGGAGACTCGGTCTCAAAAAAAAAAAAAAAAAAAAAAATGCCCAAGATCTCACAGTTAAAAAGCATGAACCCAGGATTCTAATATGGTTTTGACTCTAAAACTCTTTACACTTAGCCAAGCAGCTTCAGATTTTCTACGTTGGTGGCCTAGATGCTACAGATAGATGAAATAAGGGGGCCTGCCCCGTGGAAAGCTCTGGCTGTGCCTGTGTGTTGGGACCAGTTGACTACGTACAATTCAAATGAAATTGGTCCTGTCCCATTCAAGAGCTGAGATGCTGGTCAGTGCAGTGAACATTTACAGCGCACTCACTACCTACTGAGTATTTTGGTCTGCTCTGGGAATTCAAAAGATGGCAGAGATACTGGCCTTGCCACAAGGAGTTTGCAGTCAAATGGGAGGTTGATGTATAAACTAAGATATAATGTGGGCCAGGCACACTGGCTCACACCTGTAATCCCAACACTTTGGGAGACAGACGTGGATGGATCACTTGAGGCCAGGAGCTCAAGACCAGCCTGGACAACATGGCAAAACCCCATCTCTACAAAAAGTACAGAAATTAGAGAGGCGTGGTAGTGCTCACCTGTGGCACCAGCTACTCAAGAGGCTAAGGAGGGAGAATCACCTGAGCCCAGGGAGGTCAAGCCTGTAGTTAGCCATGATTGTGCCACTGCACTCTAGCCTGGGCACCTGAGCAAGACCATGCCTCAAAAAAAAAAAAAGATAACGTGCTAAGGACTCTATTAATGCCATTGCAGTAATCAGTAGTACAGGCTAGGTTATATGGTGGTAACCAATGAACACACAAATCACAAATCTCAGTGGCTTAACACAACAAAGGCCTCTGTTGTTTTTTTTGTTGTTTTGTTTTTCACTTATACTGTGTTTCCATTGTGGATTGACAGGGCTATCAGTCAGTGTTCAACCAGAGAAGCAGACACAGTAATATGTGGAGACATTTATTTCAAGGTGTTGGCTTACGCAATCATGGCTAGCTAAGTGAGTTGGAAGTCTACAGGGCAGGCAGCCAGGAAGGGAAGATCACAAGCCAGCATCACAAGACACCCTGTGGAGTCTCTGAGAGCAAGGAAGGCCTAAGCCCTCTTTTAAAGGGCTTGCTTCATTAGGTCAGCCCCACCCTAGATCATTCCTCTTTTGATCAACTTAAAGTCAACTGATTAGGGACTTCAATCACATTTGCAAAATTCCCTCACAGAAGCACCTAGATTCTTGTTTGATTTAGGAACTGGGGACTGGAATTCACTCTAACCAAATTGATGCATCAAAAAGCATCAACTGTGCCACATAGTTAATCAGGCCCACTGACTGACAGAGGAACACCCACAGAGGAAAGGCCAGAGCATCTCACATGAACAATTACATGTTTCAGGCCAAAAATGACATATGTCACCTCTGCTCATAGTCTTCTGCCCAGCACTGGTCCCACAGCCCCTCCTAACTACAAGGGTGGCACATTGCTTCTCCCTGGTACCCAGAGGAAGAGGAGGCCTGGAGGTGGGTCCACCCCAGCTGCTGTCTCGGCAGCTTCTATACTGCCCTGCCTGTGGTCATTTTAATCCCCTCCACTCTGCTTCCCAGACCTTACCAAATGGAAGCCCCTTCCAAACCCACTGAGCCCTGTCTACCTGGAGAAAGCTTACAAGCTTACATCTGAAATTGCAGGAAACACAGATGCATCTGGGGATGGAAGGCTCTAGCCAGACGAGGCTGGTTAGGACAGAAGGCTCCGGCCTGTGAGATGCTGAAGTTAACAGAAATTTATGACCTTCTGCATACTTTGTAGTACTGAGACCTCCACCTGGTGGCTTGCAAAGAACCACCTATTTGAGCATGAAGGCAGCATACTGACAAGCCCTCCTAACAAGGATAGGCACCCTTGATGTACTAGACTCTAACAAAGCTTGCATCTGTGAAACTTACAAAAAGCAGAGGATTGATACAAAGTGATAATGATCCATGGTCACTGACAAACAAGAGCTGTCAATAGAATGCTGCTCTAAGTTTCAATGAAGAAGTCTGAGCATTGCAGACCAGATATGAGCCTTTTTCCTTCTCTAAAATGTATTGAGTGCTTGCTGTATGCCATGTGCTGAGCACTTCTCATAGAAGCTTTCCTTCAATCCTGGCAGCGATTCTCTGCAGCAAGCCTATTGTTGGCTGTATCTTACCTATGGCCACAAAACCGGTAAGCAGTGGAGGCAAGATTCCTGCCAAGGCTATCTGGTTATAAAAACCTGTCTACCCGTGGTCAGGGCACCCTCCTCATACTATTGTGCAGGTGACACCCCAGAGAACAGCATCTGTTCAACAGAACAAGTGGAGACTCCACAGACACCAGGCCTGGGACCAAATCAGCTTGGAAGGAAGCCTTCTTCTAAATCTTCCAAAGGTGCCACGTGGCTGGGGGTAGGCTAGGGGGAGCCCTGCTAACCTCTGGCCCTCTCTTCTAAAGACCATAGATGAGAAAGGAGCCCTTCAATCCACTGATCACAGGCTTACCTCCTGAGGGTCACAGTTGAGTCTTACAGTGAGCATATACTTGTGGAATGTTAAGTGTCAATCAAAAGCAGTCCTATTGGAGGACAGAAGATGCACAGGATGTGCCCCAAACATCAAACTGTTTACAATCAATAGGGAAGCCTGTACAAGCACATACTAGTTACGCAAAGTATGATCCCAAGTGAAGGGGACCCACAAAAAGTGCAAGGTGTTCAGAGCACCCTCGGAGCTGGAAGGGATCATCATTCACTCAGCCCCAGAGGAGAAAGGAGAAGTCTTGGAGACCAGTGGGGCAGCCAGAGCCAGGCCCAAGGCGGGACGGTGCAAGCTGTGTTGGGGGACATCTCTCCCACTCAAACAAACCAGCTTCTGTGTGTGGAAAGCACAAATGTGCCCTAAGCATAATTTAAGGAAGTCAGGACGTCAGGGCCACACGCAGAGGTGCAGCCACCCAGCAACCCAGTCAAAGGGGCGACATCCTCACTACAGAGAAGGGGCACAATTCAGAGCCTGCCATGGAGAAAAGTAAGGCTCTGCTCAGGTAATAAAGGGTGTGCAATTGAAACCTGCATCATGCTTGCCAGCCCGACTCCTCTAGTCCTAGCCGCTCACCCTGGGCTCCCCTGTCCCCAGGGCCCACCCCCATGGCTCTGTGACTGTTTCAGAGCACAGTGCACAGAGCACAGAGAGGAGGTCTCAGGAGGCATGTGATGGTCGCACTGGCTGGTGGGGCCTTCGCTCCCCTCCCCTCTTGATACTCACCTGTTGCCTGGGACACTGCTCCCTTCTTTGAAAGTGCTGGAGAAGAAAATGATCTTAGAATCCTCCTTGGCATCCCCTTGCCCCTCACCATAATCTTCCCCTTTCTGCCCCTTCCCCAATGCCATTCTTCCCCCAGCGCGCACGCACACACACACACACACACACACACACACACACACACACACACGATCCCTCTCACTCTCACCTCCCTTCCCTCCCCCACCCCTTCCCCTCCATTTGTTTCAATGAACAGCCCCTTTTATCTATTCTGTAGGTACAAATGAAGCTGTCAAATTTGATCAGGCGCTTGATATGACAGGCTGTGGGAGTCAGGACCCCTTGAACAGAGTGGGCCTTGTCTGTCACAGTCCGCCTGACACTTCCCATAATGCCCAGACTGATGAGATTCTGAGTAGGGCCCAGCACATTTTCAACTCTATTTTGGGTGAAAACCCTTCTTGAAAGATCTTGAAAGGAGCTGGCAGTTCAGCCGCCTGGATGATTAATGAGGGTTGGCTCTGTGGGATGGATTTCTCCTGGTGCCAACAGCCGGCCTCCACACAGGCTAAAACGTGTTGCCGTGGACTTCCCCCAGTGCTTCCCCTTATGGTGACACCCCCAGAAAAACATTTCCCATTCCCCAGGCTGCCCCTCACCTCCACCACAGCCCCTTCTGCTGCGCTTCTCCCCCGGCCCTCTCTCGAGTTTCTGAAGCAGGAGCAGCCCCTGCATATGGAAAAAGGCATCACAGCTGAGTGAGGCCTGGCCGAGTAAGCAGAGCCTGCCAGAGATCTGTGCAGAGAGGGGGGCACTTAGGGAGGGTTGAGAAGGAACAGAAGGGGACGGTGACCCAGGCAGTCCTTCAGCATCCTATGCCCTGATGGTCAGGGGCGGGCCTCTCTGCTTTCTCTCCATGTAACTCAGGAGCTCTAGGGACAGAAACCACTGAGTGTCTATGGCCTCAGAGGGATACAGCATCAAAGTCCCTGTTTTTCACTGATCCCACAGTATTTCTCAAAGGAGACACTGTTGATATCGGGGCAAGACAGTTCTTTATTGGGCAGGACCGTTCTGTGCAGGGTAGAGGTTTAGCATCCTTAGTCTCAAGACACCAATTGCTTGTAACGCCTCTCAACCATGAGGACCATCAAAATAATCCAGATGCCCTTGGCGGTGGTACCAACCCAGGTTGAGAGCCACTATTAAGGCGAAGAGCCTCCCTCACCCCCGCATGCCTCGAGAGCTATGCCCACTGCTGTGTCTCCTTCCACTCTCACTTACACCCATCAAGCCCACTCAGCAGGGAGAGCACTTTTTTTTTTTTTTTTTTTTTGAGACAGAGACTATCTCTGTCACCCAGGCTGGAATGCAGTGGCCCAATCTCAGCTGACTGAAGCCTCTGCCTCCCAGGTTCAAGCGATTCTCCTGACGCAGGCTCCCAAGTAGCTGGCCCCCAGCACCATGCCTGGTTAATTTTTGTATTTTTAGTAGAGACAGGGTTTTACTCTGTTATTCAGGCTTGTCTTGAACTCAAGTGATCCACCCACCTCTGCCTCCCAAAGTGCTGGGATTACAGGGGTGAGCCACCATGCCCAGCTCTCCCATGAACCCTTAATTCTAACTTTCCTTCTTTGCTGGTGCCTTAAACTACCCCTGCTCTAGACTCTGTTCCTGCACCGTCTTCTGCTTCCCTGGTTTCCCAGCAGACAGTGGCTCATTTATGCTTAGGGAAAAGAATGGTGCCCACAACTTCTTTGGGGTTTCCAGCTCAGAATCCTTTGTGTACAAGCGGGTGGAGGGCAACTGGGGCTCAGAACTTGCTATTTCTTTTTGGAACATCCATCGATTCATAGAGGGGTGAGAAAGAAAAAAGAAAGAAAGAAAGCCAGCCAGTTGCAATGGTCCACACATGTAATCCCAGCAATTTGGGAGGCCAAGGAGGAAGGATTGCTTGAGGCCAGGAGTTCAAGGCCAGCCTGGACAACATAGCAAGATCCTATCTCTTAAAAAATTATTTTTTTATCTGAGTGTGGTAGCATGCACCTGTCATCTCAGCTGCTCCAGAGTCTGACACAAGAGGATCACTTGAGCCCAGGACATTAAGGCTGCAGTGAGCTATGATTGCACCACTGTACTATAGCCTGGGTGACAGAGCAAGACCTTGTCCCAATTTTTTAAAAAAGGAAGGAAGAGAGGAAGAAGAGAGAGAAGAAGAGGCAGAGAAAGGGAGAAATCCTATAGTTTCCCTACCCCAAGCCACTGGCTAGATGCCCAGCTAGCTCTGAGATCATCCAGCCCACAGATGGACCCAAGACCATCCATTCATTCATTCAGTACCATTTACTGAGCATCTACTACATGCCAGGCACTGGGCTAGATTCTAGGGCTACAATAGTAAGAGAAAAGATATGTGGCCCCTGCCTTCACGGAGCTTACAGACTAGTAAGGAGACAAAACTAAACAAATCAGTATACAATTATAAGTCGTGGCAGTGACAAAGAAAAAGTAGAAAGTGTTGTGTGATGCACATAGAGAGCGTACAACGAGGGACCCTCCTAAGGTCAGGAAGAGTCTCTTTAGGAATGCAGCATTGAAGCTGAGGCCTAAGTGGTGTGTGGGGTTAGCCAAGTACAGAGAGAAGAGCGTGTCAAGCTAGTGAAAGCCACACATGAACCCCAGGCAGATCCCCCTATCATGAAGGCGATTTCCCTTTTAGCTGTGCCTTCATGAAAGCGCAAAACTCAGTAACTCAGCAAAGCCCAGGAGGAACCAGAAGAGGGAAGAGCTGGGGGTGGGAAAGGAAGTCAAGGGTGGTCCGGGTTGTCAGGCATGGTGGCTCACACCTGTAATCCCAATACTGGGAGACCAAGGCGGGCTGATTACTTGAGGTCAGGAATTTGAGACCAGCCTAGACAACAAGGTAAAACCCCATCTGTACTAAAAATACAAAAATTAGCTAGGCGTGGTAGCACACACCTGTAGTCCCAGCAACTTGGGAGTCTCAGATGGGGGAATCACTTGAACCCAGGAGGTGGAGGTTGCAGTGGGCCAAGATCACACCACTGCACTCCAGCCTGGGTGACAGAGCAAGACTCCATCTCAAACAAACAAACAAACAAAAAATGGTGGTCAAGGCATGCCATCTGAGAACCAAGGCAAGGGAGCAAAGGAACAGAGACTGAGTCTGTGCAGGATGGGGTCTCTCAGCACGTTGCAGGGCAACTCCAGAAAAGAGCCTGAACTTCAACTCCTGCAGCTGTGGCATGGGCCACTGCTCAAGGAGACAACAATTCAAATAATCACACAAATCAGTTTATAATGACAAGGTTCTTGCTGGGAGTGTGAAGCTTGAAAGCAACTCAAGCCTTCCCTCTTCCCGAAAGGTCAGTATTGAATGAAATATACAAGAGCGTGTGTCTTACTTTTGGAGGCGCGTAGGCCTTCACTGGCTCTGCATTGTCTAACAGGGCTAAACCTTTCACCCAGCACTCTCGTCCTCCCCAGATGTCGGCAATGTACCTTTCCACTGCCCCTACCAGAACCCATCGCGGGAGCCAAGCGCACTACTCACTGTTTCCTGGACACTGAGCTCGAGCAGTGAGTTGCTCCTTCTTCCTCAGCGCCTGCTTCCACCTCACATAGTCATAGCTCTCATTTCCACCCTGAGCAGCCACAGTTTCCCCTTGTGCAGTCCTTCTTTTTGGGTGTGCCTCTCCTCTCCCTCCACTGGACCATATGTTCCTTAAAAGCAAGAAAGGCATTTTATTCCTCTCTGTGTACTCTGTGCCTAGGGCAGTGCCAGTCATGTGATGGGTCACTGACAAATGCTTGCAATGTTCCATTCATCAAAAACCACTAAAAGGCTAAAATGTGTGTCAATGTCTCTGAACTGAAGTCATCAGGTGAACGAGGGAAGAGACCTGAGGGTGAAACTCAAAGAAGGAATAAAAGAAACCCTAATCAGAGGCCAGGCGCGGTGGCTCACAACTGTAATCCCAGCACTTTGGGAGGCTGAGGTGGGCGGAACACCTGAGGTTAGGAGGTCAGGACCAACCTGGCCAACATGGTGAAACCGCATCTCTACTAAAAAGACAAAAATAAGCCGAGCATGATGGTGGGCATCTGTAATCCCAGCTGCTCCGGAGACTGAGGCAGGAGAATTTTGTGAGTCCAGGAGGCAGAGGTTGCAGGGAGGCAAGACTGTATCATTGCGCTCCAGCCTGGGCAACAGGAGTGTATTGCGGGAGTCTTCCCATCAAAAGGAAAGGAAAGGAAGGGAAGGGGAAGGAAAGGGGAAAGGAAAAAGAAACAAATTTAAAAGAAACTGCAATCAGGAAGGAGAGGGGGAATGCACACCATGTGCCAAGGGCCTGGTGCCTGGCTGTTGCAAAAGACTTTTTTCTCCAGTGAGCCTCCCCTGTCCAGAACAGGGAGGAAAGTCCTGAGGGAAGAGGACTCACACTGAGGACTCTGGCCGTGGCTACAAACCCTAGAGGTGGGCAGAGAGGACCCCTTGGGGACAGGGCGGTTAGCTGAACTTCATCTCTACCAACTTGCCGTGGCAGCTGAAATAATGCCCTCAAGTTAGTCCTTGGAGTTCAGGAATGAAGTCCTGAAAAAACGCCATAATACATGCCCAGGAAAGGGATGGACAGGGAAGACAGTCCTGTTAAGACATCAGTGTGCCCCCAACATGTTTGGGAAGAACCAGCGTCTAGAAAACTAAAGGCAGGATCTGAAGGGAATGAGACAGGAGACCATTGAAGGGGAGAAGGAGCCAGGTCAGGCAGGCTCTGAAATGAGAACATTTTCCCAGGAAAGGCAGCCTCGGGATTGGCACCCAGGGAAGGCCTGGCAGCCAGGCAATGCACAGTGACAGTCCAGGGCTAGGGCACTTCCCTGCCAGAATGTGGGAGTCTGCGGAAGATGCTTATCTCCCCCACAAAGGCAACCACCAAGAGGGCACAGGCTTTGCGTGTGCATTCACTGTTGTAGCCTCCGTGCCTCGTCTGTGCCTGGCAGGTAACGGGCACTCAACAGGTATTTCTTGAATGCATGAATGAATGAAGCAAGGGACTGAGAATGGACCCCAAAGAGAAACTAGTCCTTCCTCTCGATTCTGCAGAGAGATCCCGATGACCAGCTCAAAGTCAGGCCCGAGTTGCTGGAGGCAGTACCTGAAATGAGTCGAGTGGCCCTTCTCGCAGAGAGGTCCACACCTGAGCAGCTGGGAAGGGCCACACTTTACAAACTTACCCCAGCAGTTCTTGGAAGAGGACCGAGCTCCCTGCTGTCTTTCAGGATTTCTTCAGGGAGAAAAAGAATTTTCCTGGCCATCGGGCCAGAATATAAAAACAAGGCTACATAAAACAGGCCTAAGAGGGAAAGAGCAGGCCAAAAGCAATACGCCCCTCTCTCCCCCTGTTTTTTCAGGACCTCAACTTCTTTTCCCAGTGAGGAGGAGGAGGAGGAGAGGGGAGAAAGCCCAGTGACCCTGTGCCTCCTTGCCAGGACAGAGGCCCTTGCAGGCAGGGAGTCAAAGAAAACTTTTCCGAGACTGATTACCAAGAGGGTAACTAGGTACACGGAGCACATGTGAACAGGCTCCTCGTTTCCAATTCAGGACTGTCAGATGGTGATTAATGACTAACAGCCACAGAGCAGCCTTGATTGCCAACTGCTGTATTGTTAATCCTGACATTTAATGAGGCCGGACACAACTTCAGCACAATTCCACACCATCATCTGCAAATAGCACTCGACGGACTTAATTGGTTAAGTATTTGTGTGTGTGTGTGTGTGTGTGTGTGTGTGTGTGAGAGAGAGAGAGAGAGACAGAGAGAGAGGGGGTGAGAGAGAGAGAGAGAGAGAGAGAGAGGGAGAGAATAGAGAGATATAAAGAGCAAAAGAAAGGGCCGAGGTCTCTGTAATTGTGCCCTTCGTGGCCATCTATATTTTAATGCTTGGAACTGTGTTATCGTGTGAGTCAGCTGTGATATAACCTTGGTCCCCAAGAGAAATGTCCCTAATAGGGTGAAACCTCCCCCCACCACCCTCCCCTCCCCGCTCCATCTGACCCCTGCCATGGTGTCCTTCCCACCACCATAACTGCCGCTGTCTCTGAGGGGCAGCTGGAAACTGGCATGTTTGTGAAGTTAAAACACATGAAAGGAAGTTGAAAGAAGAAGTTGTCTCAAAGTGGGCCAGCATCCAGGGCTCCTGAGAAGCCACTTTTTCACTGGACTCTGATCAATGGGGCCTTGGCCCGCCTGGCTGGGTGGTTCCTCCTCTGCCAAGACAGAAGTATGTTTCCCCCATTCCGGAACTCAACGCTTTCTTAGGAGACGAACATAACCACCTTATTGTTCTAAAAACAGAGTCCCAGGCAATTGGGACAGAGAGACTGGCCCAGCAGGGACTCTCTGGGCCAACTGAGCAAGGTGACAGGGCCCAGGAAAGGAGCTGCTGGCTACACAAGGGCAGATGGAGTCAAGGAATCAGTGTCGTGGGATCCTGGCTGTCCCCACAGTGTCATGGCTGGGCTTTCCAAGAACAGAAGCAGGTGAAGCACAGGGAGCTGGCCGCTACGCAGAGGAAGGACTGATAACAAATGGACTCAAAGCAGCATAGACATGGGACACTGAGGGGCCGAGTGAGCAGAGCAGACTGTGAGTGCCGCAAGTGCTCGGGGGGTCAACAGGGACCCAAGCACCCAGAAAAGGCAGAAAGCACACAAAGGGGTTGAAAAATGGGACCCTCAGTAGAAAGCTCTGGGAAAACCATTATCCAGGTGAGGTTTGGGATAAATTCATTCCCACGAATTCCCCTTTGAAAGGCTCATTTCTCTAAGTATGGCCTTCAAACCAGTAGTGTCACCATCGCCTGGAAGCCCTTTAGAAACACAGACTCAGAGGCCGGGCGCGGTGGCTCAAGACTGTAATCCCAGTACTTTGGGAGGCCGAGGCGGGTGGATCACGAGGTCAAGAGATCGAGACCATCCTGGTCAACATGGTGAAACCCCGTCTCTACTAAAAAAATACAAAAAATTAGCTGGGCATGGTGGCACGTGCCTGTAATCCCAGCTACTCAGGAGGCTGAGGCAGGAGAATTGCCTGAACCCGGGAGGCGGAGGTTGCGGTGAGCCGAGATCGCGCCATTGCACTACAGCCTGGGTTAACAAGAGCGAAACTCCGTCCCAAAAAAAAAAAAAAAAAAAAAAAGAGAAACGCAGACTCAGTAGAACTGTGGTCACTAGAGGCAGGCGAGGGCAGGGGTTGGGGAGGGAGAGACTGGCTAACAGAAAGTTACAGCTTATGTAGGAGATGGCAGGAATAAGTCCTAGTGCTGTATGGCACTGTATCCTGAAGACCACTGACAACAATGTATTGTATCTTTTCAAATAGCTACAAGAGAGGATTTGCAATGTTCCCAACATAAAGACATGATAAATGTTTGAGGTGATGGATATGCAGATTACCCTGATTTGATCATGACACATTGTATGCAGGTATCAAAATATCACATGGACCCCATAAATATGTATAATTATTATGTGTCAATTAAAAAATAAACCTTTTTTTTGAGCAGAGTCTCGCTTTGTCACCCAGGCTAGAGTGCAGTGGCCCAATCTTGGCTCATTGCAGTTTCCATCTCCTGGGTTCAAGCTATTCTCGTGCCTCAGCCTCCCGAGGCACGGACTGTAGCAGGGACTACAGGCATGCATCACCACGCCCAGCTAATTTCTGTATTTCTAGTAAAAACCGGGTTTCACCATGTTGGCCAGACTGGTTTTGAACCCCTGACTTCAAGTGATCTGCCCTCCTAAGCCTCCCAAAGTGCTGGGATTACAGGTGTGAGCCACGGTGCCCGGCCAAAAAATAAAACTTTTTAAAATGAAATGTAGACTCATAGGCCCCATCCCAATCCATTACTCTAAATCTGCATTTAGAAAAATCCCCTAGTAAAGTTTAAGTGTGAGAAGTGCTGCTCTAACCACCATGGCCAAGAAGCCACACACAAAAGCCAGGCCTGACCCAATCACCTGGGGTGTGGTAGTCCCAACATTTGTCTACTTTGCTACTACAAGAAACACAGCCAGGTGTGATGGTTCATGCCTGTAATCCTAGTGCTTTGGGAGGCCTGGGGAGGAAGGATTGCCTGAGGCCAGGAGATCAAGGCCAGTGTGGACAACATCACAAGACCCAATCTCTATTTAAAAAAAAAATTAGCCAGATACAGTGACACACACCTGAAGTCCCAGCTACTCCAGAGCCTGAGGTGGGAGGATTGCCCGAGCCTAGGAGGTCAAGGCTGCAATGAGCCATGATTGCACCACTGCACTCCAGCCTGGGAGATAGAGTGAGACCCTGTCTCAAAAACAAAAAAAAACAAAAAAAAGAATAGAGTACAATATATACATATATAAATAAAACACTATATATATAATATCCTGCTTTTTTTATGTTTTAAGCATTTTTTTCATACAGCCTCAGCATTTTGATGACTACATGATACTGTTAGGCTATTTCTAATTTTTTCTATTTTAAATATATATATAATGACTTTTTAAAAAATCATTGTGTAGGCCAGGCGTGGTGGCTCACTCCTGTAATCCCAGCAGGCAGGCAGATCACCTGAGGTTGGGAGTTTGATACCAATCTGACCAACATGGTGAAACCCCATCTCTACTAAAAATACAAAATTAGCTGGGAATGGTGGCGCATGCCTATAATCCCAGATACTCAGGAGGCTGAGGCAGGAGAATCGCTAGAACCCAGGAGGTAGAGGTTGCAGTGATCCTAGATCAGGCCAATGCACTCCAGCCTGGGGGACAGAGGGAGACTCCGTCTCAAAAAAAAAAAAAAAAAAGGCCGGGCGCGGTGGCTCAAGCCTGTAATCCCAGCACTTTGGGAGGCCGAGGCGGGTGGATCACGAGGTCAAGAGATCGAGACCATCCTGGTCAATATGGTGAAACCCCGTCTCTACTAAAAATACAAAAAAAATTGGCTGGGCATGGTGGCGCGTGCCTGTAATCCCAGCTACCCAGGAGGCTGAGGCAGGAGAATTGCCTGAACCCAGGAGACGGAGGTTGCGGTGAGCCGAGATCGCGCCATTGCACTCCAGCCTGGGTAACAAGAGCGAAAACTCCGTCTCAAAAAAAAAAAAAAAAAAAGGCTTACGTTCGCCCAGTGCAGTGGCTCATGCCTGTAATCCCAGAACTTTGGGATGCCTAGATGGGCGGATCACAAGGTCAAGAGATTGAGACCATGCTGCCCAACATGGTGAAACCCCATCTCTACTAAAAACATAAAACACTAGCCAGGCATGGTGGCGGGCACCTGTAGTCCCACCTACTCAGGAGGCTGAGGCAGGAGAATCACTTGAATGAATCACTGTGGAGGTTGCAGTGAGCCGAGATCGTGCCACTGCACTCCAGCCTGGTGACAGAGCAAGACTCCATCTCAAAAAAAAAAAAAAAAAAAAGCTAATGTTTCCCTTTGTGACTCTGGGCCTCAGGTGTCCCTGCAGTGACCTCACCCCCCAAATCCTCATCCTGAACCATCACCTCATCCCGCCTGGCCTCACAATGGCTTCATTAAATACTCCTGGAGCCTCAATCCTATAGCCCTCACCATTCTGAAAGTGTGGGAAAGAGTGTGGAATGGAACCAAGGGCCCCAGGTTCCCGTTCTAGCTCCTCTGCTTCCTGTGTGACCACAACAAAGCACTTCCCATATCCATGCCTCAGTTTCTTCCATATAGAATAAAGGGATTGGATGAAATGGATAATCTCTGAGGCCCTTTGCAGCTGTGACTCTCTGTGACTTTATTTCAGAGAATTATCATTAGGCCTAAATGAAATGATATCACGGATGTTATAAAACATTGAAAAGGTTTAAAACTATGCACATATATGACACACATAGGAATAAGGCGTCTCCTTTTCTTTTTTAGTTTTGTTTATTTTTTTGAGGCAGATTCTTGCTCTGTCACCCAGGTTGGAGTGCAGTGGTGCAATCACAGCTCACTGCAGCCTCAACCTCCTGGGCTCAAGCGATTCTCCCACTTCAGCCTCCTGAGTAGCTGGGACTACAGGCATGTGCCACCATGCCCAGCTAATTTTTTGGAATTTTTGCAGAAATTGGGTTTTGCCATGTTGCCCAAGCTGGTCTCGAACTCCTGGCCTCAAGCAGTCCTCCTGCCTTGGCCTCCCACAGTTCTGGGATCATAGGCATGAGCCACCACATCTGGCCAAGAGTCTCCTTTTCTCTAATTTCTAGTGTCATTTTGTTTTCATCATTCTTTTTCTGCTAGATTGGGAGCAACATGAGGGCAAAATGGAGTTTTCTTTTTTTTTTTTTTTGAGACAGCATCTCACTCTGTCACCCAGGCTGGAGTGCAGTGGGGCCATCTCAGCTCTCTGCAACCTCCTCCACCTGGATTCAAGCGATTCTCATGCCTCAGCCTCTCAAGTAGCTGGGATTACAGGCACGCGCCACCATGCCTGGCTAATTTTTGTATTTTCAGTAGAGACGGGGTTTCACTATGTTGGCCAGGCTGGTTTCAAACTCCTGCCATCAGGTGATCTGCCCACCTTGGCCTCCCAAACTGCTGGGATTACAGGCGTGAGCCACCATGCCCGGCCTCTATTTTTTTAATTCCCCCTCAATAACTAACACCCATAGAAGCTGCTCAGTAATCTTGTTGACTTGGGGACCAACTGATAACCCCCTGGTTGCTCATTCATTTAAATGGACTTGTAAGAAGCTTAACAGAAAAGTGGTTACCTTTGCATCTTAGGAGGGGAAGGGAAGAACCTATTTTAAATATATGTCTTACTTCTCTCGAGGAAAAAAAATAGTTCGGCCCCTCAAAATTAGTTCGATTTGGAAATTCAAATGGAATTTTTAATACTGCCTTATAAATTAACACATACCAACATGCCCAAGGCTTAATTCCATTCCCCAGGCTCTTCTTAAGCAGTGTGCTGAAAGCTAACCCTCCACTCTATAGTAAGAGGACACAGAAGAGATACTATAAAGTACGAAAATTGTTAAAGCAAGCATAGCAGGACTTAGATATCAAGATAAATATTGCCCATTCAAAATGTCCCTTTGGAAGGATATACGCTCATTCTAATACGTTGCCGTGCTCAAAATTCTTGGGAATGTTTAGAAAGCCATCTTCAAACCATCAGATTTTTAACTGACAATTACAAATCTTTATGTGGTGATTAGCAGGGAAAATGTCTCTTGAAGACAACCCTGGGGAACAAGCTGGATGATCAGGCTTATTCAGTCAGGTCAAAAGTCTAAATAACGTGTGTCTTATAATGAAGCTCTTAATGAGCATATGAGAATCTCGTGTAGCCTTCCAACATGAATAGGCTGAAGGTCTTCTTTCTCTGAGTTGCATAGGTTCAGCCGTGTCTGTAAAAATCAGTCTCATGACAGATCTTCTACCCTGGTCCCATTCTCCACCTCCCAACCCCCATCACCTATTCTCAACACTGCAGCCAAGAGATCTTTTAGAAACAGAAGTCAGATTATGTCACTCATTGGTTTGAAAGCCTGTGAGGGCTCCCGTCTCTCTTGGAGGAGTGGCCAAAGTCCACAGCATGGCTTCTAAGACCTAGCTCCCTGCGCCCTCTCCAATCTCCTCCCACCCCACCGCCTCCTTCAGTGGCTCTGGCTCCAGCCACATGGCCTCCCTGCCATCCCTCAAACACACTAGGATGCTCCTGTGTAGGGCCATTCTCTCGCTGTCCTCTGTTTGGAAACGTCTCTTCCAAAAATCCACTAGGCCAGCTTCCTCATTCCCTTTACGTCTTTGGTAAATTATCACCTTCTCCATGAGACATACTGTGATTTTCCTATTTAATACCTCTATTAATAGTGCCTTCTTTCTCATAACATCTTCTGCTTAATACCTTCATTTGATAATTTCCATTTAATAACACACAGACATACATATACACACTCACTCCTTAGCCCAGGACGCTGGCCTTCTTTCCATGTCTTCCCTGGAACTTACTACCTTCCACCATACTATCCAATTTATCTAATATTATTTATAGTATTTCTTTTTGTCTGTATGCTCCTGTGAGAACTAAGGTCGGGAAGGCCAGTATCTTTGTCTGTTTCACTGAATCTCAAAAGCCTAGAACAGGCGAAAAGCTGGTACTCAATAAAAACATGTTGAATTGAATTGGATTGGATTGCATTGAATCGAATTAACTTGAATTGCATTGCACTGTGTTGAATAAGTCCCAACTTACATAAAGTATACTCCCTGCCTTCCAGTGGCTTGTATATCTGATTGAGAGAACTAGAAACATACACATGAAAGTGACTGGGCAGTACACAGTGGTCCAGGACTAAGTGGAACTCACAGCAATGCTGCAGGAACAAATGAGTGCTGGCTGGAGGAGAAAGGACCTGCGCTGAGCCTCCCATCCAGTCAAGCAAACCCTCTCCTTGTCCCCAGCACAGGCCCTGCCATTCCAGTCTCTACTCATCTGCTCACACTGGCCGTCTGCCTGAAGTCCCTCACCTTTCCTGCCCACTTATCTAAATGCTCCCCACCCACCAATGCTCAGTCCAAGTCCCCTTCCTCCTCACCATGTTCCCTGATGACTCTAGCCCTCCTCTGAGCCCTGGTAGCTCCTATGTTTTGTTTCAGATCATTTGGCCTTTACTCAGAACTGTTCTGTGTGCACGCATGTCATTTCCCCAGCTAAGAACCACAGCTTTTGTTTCTCTCTTCTTAATCGTGCCAAGGCCAGGGGCAGTGGCTCACACCTATAATCCCAGCACTTTGGAAGGCCCCGGTGGGTGGATCACTTGAGGCCAGGAGTTCCAGACCAACCTGGCTAACAATAGTGAAACCCCATCTCTACTAAAAAATACAAAATTAGCCAGGCATGGTGGCTCACACCTGTAGTCCCAGCTACTCGGGGGGCTGAGGCACGAGAAACGCTTAAGCCTGGGAGGCGAAGGTTGCAGTGAGCTGAGATTGTGCCATTGCACTCCAGCCTGGGTGGCAGAGGCAAGACTCTGTCTCAAAAAAAAAAAAAAAAAAAAAAAAAAGGATAAAGGGGTATATGAGAAATTGGGAAGCCAGCCTAAAATGCTATAGTTGTGACGATCCCTCCTTTCCATTTTGTTCCTATGAGTTTGTCATGGGAATTTGTCTTTGTCAGGGTAGCCTGGACAGATCAACCATGGACGGATGTGTCTATCTTCTGCCTGAAACTACAATGAGTAGCAAGAGGTCAGATAAGCTATGGAGAGAGCAGACGGCACGAACAAACGTGGCCAAGGCCAAGGGTCCTCTGCACCGACAGAACGCAGAAACATTTGGGAAAACTAGAGGACTAATTTAGATCCCTTGACAATTTTTGTTGCAGCTTCTCCCCTTCCTTGGTTGTTAGCACCCACGTTACTCTCTCATGCCTGCCCAGCAGAAGAGCCAAGAAGTGTGTAAACTATCTTGACGTTACTCTTTCAGGAATTCCTGGCTAATTCCCTATACCCCTCCTTCCTCCACATCCTAGGAAACTGAGCAGAAGTTGGATCTTCTCTCTTAAATGTAACCTGGCTCACATGCACTGAAGAACATGCAAGAAACTTGAGAAACAGAATTAGCTGGGCATGGTGGTGGGTGCCTATAATCCCAGCTACTTGGGAGGCTGAGGCAGCAGAACCGCTTGAACCCAGGAGGCAGAGCTTGCCCTGAGCTGAGATCATGCCGCTGCGCTCCAGCCTGGGTGACAGAGTGAGACTCCATCTTAAAAAAAAGAAAGAAAAGAAACTTGAGTAACAGGAGTCCCCATCCTAGTGCGGTCTATAACTGTCCTCTGCCCCTTCTCTCTTCTCCTCCCTCCTTTATGTGGAAAACTTAGAGAGACAGACCAAGAAACGAAGCAGCACTTCCCATTGGTCAATTTCAGAGGCACCTGTGCAGACCAGGCCTCTCCTCCCACTGCCCCGACTCCACTCTCACACATGAAATATCAATATCACTATTACCAAACATCACCGTTCCCCTACTGTCACAGCTAGAGCCGAGGCTGAAAAGCCAAGTCCCTCCGAGAAAGGAAACGGGGCTTAACTTCAGAGTGAGATGGAAAAAACTGAGATGAAAACTTTTCCTACGAGCAGGATCTGCTTATTTGGGAATGGTGGGTGGGGGTTGGGAAGGGCAGGGAAAAGGAGCACAAAGGAAAATATGTTGGCACCTAGTGGCTGAAGGAGGGAGAGAAGGGTGTGCCAGGGAACGAGGGGGCGGGTGTGGAAAGATGAGGCCTGGGCACTGACGACAGCCTTCCCTGATTCCACGAGCTTGCCAAGACCCAGCCCTGGATCCCAGAGGGGTCACAGCCGAGGTCCTCCCTCTAGAAGCCACTACCTTTCATTTTCTTGCTCCCCAGTCTCTGTGCCCAGAAGCGCTGTCTGCCAGGCTCTGGCCAACTTGTAGCCTCTCCATGCTAAAAATGACCCCCTAAAAAAGCCGAAGGAGAAGGACCCAGCACACAGCCATGAACCACATATACACCAAGAGGTAACTCTAAACTCCAGAGCTGGGCCCAGGAGGAGGGGAAGGGTGGAGGGGGGATGAGGTTTTTCCACTTCCATTCGCAACTGTCAGGCGGGTGATTAATGACCAACAGGTTTGGAATCGCCTCTATTGCCAGATCAGTATTGTTGCCCGTGACAGCTAATGAGGTTGGACAGGCTTCTCCACACTGAGCTTTACGGCCTGCTCCCTCCCCTGCAGAGCTCACAAGCCCTGCCAGCTTTTGTGCACTGGAATGTTCAAGCCCCACCTCCCTTCATTCCTCCAACACCACCTCCCCCCAACTCCTGAACCACCATCTCACCCCAGATTCTTGCCCATCCACCCAGGAAGCTGTGTAGTGAGGCTTCAAGCCTCATCCTCCTCAGAGATACCCATCTGTTATACCCACACCCCTAGAAGCCCCCTTCCCATTCCCACTGGAGCTTGAGCAGTGGGACTGGAAGGAAGGAAAAAGAACAAAAGCACACATTATAGCCCTTGGGTTTAAGATGACAGAAGGAGCTCTGAACACTTGCTTTGGACGGTCTGGCCAGCAAGTTTAACAAGGCCATTCCTCAGTCAGCTGTAAAACTCAAGAAGTATTTCACACACTCACGGCTTCAATCTGGCAGATGTGCTAAGCGGTGAGGATGGAGGAGTGAGAGAACTTGGGAAAGGTGGTTTAATAACAGTTAATAATGATTTTTAACCAACCACCTTACACTTAGATACACAAAGCCAGGTGTTAGTTCAGAAATCAACCTGGTCCTAGGTCTAAGGGTAAGGAAATACTGGCTTTGTTTCTGCTCTCTTACAAATGATATTTACCTTTGTGCTAGTTCACATCTTGATACGGTTAAGCACGTGTTTGCCTGTGGTTTAATATTTGAAGGAGTTGGAGCAACATAATAAGCAAACAGCATAAAAAGCTCAGAAAGACCCCCTCAGCTTAAAAATCTATTACTTTTCAGTGTGATATAAATGTATTTTGCTTCTGCTCAGAGCAATTTCCTAGTTTACTCTTATTAAACCAGGAGACGGCTCAGCAGAGTTCTTGATTTATGAAACACATACTAGATTCATTAAAACCTTTAAAGATTTAATACATTTTATCAGGACATTAAATCTGTGCAGGCTTTTTAAATCAAATACCTGCCATATTTCATCCCCCACACCCTGCACACTTACTTAAGGATACTTATATGTGGACTGACAAACATTATGGGTGTTTTGGGCCTGATTTCTAAGTGGCAGTAAAGTCCTCCCCTCCAAGATTTACAGCCTGGCTTCTCCCCAAGTCTGGTCTTCCAAAGAACAAGTGACTCTCCTCTTTAGAATTTGGTTCAGTAGGATGAGCTGAGATCTACATTTTACACACACACGCAGACATGCATGTGCACACACATGCACACACACACGCACAATTTCTTCCTCTCCCATTCCATAGCCAAGGTTCCTATTCTCATGGATTCTCTAGGACCCCACCCTTCAACACCACCCACTCATCTTCCATCTTCTTCCAGAACTCCTACTGGCTTCCGATTCCATGCAGACGCTCTCCTAACATCTCCTTCTCTCCGTCCCATACTCCCCCGACTCAGCCCATACAGAACTGTATCCATGCAACACCTGCCATGCTTTGGGAGGCAAAGCTTGCCCTCTTGTTCTTCATCCTCTTTTTTTGAGACTGAGTCTTGCTCTGTCACCAGGCTGGAATGCAGTAGCACGATCTCAGCTCACTGCAACCTCTGCCTCCCAGGTTCAAGCGATTCTCCTTCCTCAGCCTCCCAAGTAGCTGGGACCAGAGGCGTGCGCCACCATGCCCAGCTAATTTTTGTATTTTTGTAGAGATGGGGTTTCCTAATGTTGGCCAGGATAGTCTTGATCTCTTCACCTCATGATCTGCCCACCTCAGCCTCCAATTCCCTCCTTTTTAAGTCTATCCACATCACAGTGGTTCTCAGCTGGGGGCAAATTTGTCTCACGCACATACAACTGGGGACATATGGCAATGTCTGAAGACATATTTGGTTATCACAATGAGGTAGGAGTGTTGCTACCAGCATCTAGGGATAGAGGCCAGAGAATCTACTAAACAACCTACAATGCACAAGCTAGCCCCTCTACCCCACATCATGGAAAAAAGAGAGGAAGAGAAAAAGAAAAAGAAAGAATTAAAAAAAAAGAAGGAAGGGCCAGGCATGGTGGCTCACGCCTGTGACCCCAGCACTTTTGAAGGCCAAGCCAGGAGGATTGCTCAAGACCAGGAGTGTGAGACCTGCCTTGGGCAACACAGTGAGACCTCATCTCTACAAAAATAAACCAGGCATGGTGGCATGCACCTGTAACCAGGCATGGTGGCATGCACCTGTAGCCTAGCTACTCAGGAGGCTGACACAGGAGGATCACTTGAGCCCAGGAGTTCGAGGCTATAGTGAGCTATGCTTGTGCCACTGCACGCCAGGCTGAATGAAAGAGTGAGACCCTGTCTCACAACTAAGTAAATAAAATAAAATAAAATAAAGGGAAGGGAGGAAAGGAAGGAAGGGAGGGAGGAAGGGAGGGAAGGAAAGAAGGAAGGAAGGGAGGAAGGAAGGAGAGAGACTGAGTGTCTAGAACCTTACCAGGTATAAGTGGTCTCCTCCACTCTCCTTCATTGCTTTCATACTTAGGATTGTGGCTCATAGATAGTAGTTGTTTCAATACATGTTTATAGAGTCAAAAAAATATCTGTCCTGACGCCTTGACATTTTCCAAATTCACAAATGTAAGGGGAAAAAATATTGGATTTCCAATCAGTTGATCTGCCTGTGACCTTGAGGAATTGCTGAAGCCCTCTTCCCTGTGTGTCCTCATCTGTGAAGTGGGCTTGTGGTGATATTACCCTCATGGATTCCTATGAGCATTCAATGACCTGGTGTAACTGACAGTGCGTTTACATTTTAACAGGACACGGGATGTTTATTATTTTAGTTGACAAACAATTACTGAGTGCTTATTCTGTGCCAGGAATTATGTTAGACCCTCAGGGGGGTGGGATGAATACAAAGATGAATAGATGAAGCTCCTGCCCTCATGGATCTTACAGTCTTTCAAGAAGCACAGAAAAGAACTAGAATGTTTCAGTGTATTATAATGAGTGCCATATGACAAGAATGTACAGGATATTGTGGACACACAGAAGAAATATCTAGAAGGGTCTCGAAAGATGAATAAGGCCGGGCACAGTGGCTCACGTCTATAATCCCAGTACTTTGGGAAGCCTAGGGAGGTGGATCACTTGAGGTCAGGAGTTCAAGACCAGCCTGGCCAACATGGTGAAACCCCATCTCTACTAAAAATACAAAAATTAAGCAGGCATGGTAGTGTGTGCCTGTAAACCCAGGTACTAAGTAGTAAAGGCTGAGGCAGAAGAATCTCTTGAACCCAGGAGGCGGAGGTTGCAATGAACTGAGATTGCGCTACTGCACTCCAGCCTGGCCTGTGACAGAGAAAAAAAAAAAAAGAAAAGATGAATAAGAGCTGGTCTAGCAAAATACAAAAAACTACAGAATAAGATCTAAAAGCTGCAGGTATAGGTGGGGGATCACATCATTAAAGATCTTATATGAAAAGTTAAGAGGATTTGAATTTTTTCAGTAGGAAACCTATTATGGTGTTTTTAAGCAGAAGAGGTATATATCAAAGAACACATGGGGTACACTGTGGCCAGCACAGTAATTTAAGGGTGAATGGCAAGGTTGGGGCGAAGAGATGGCTAACATTAGGTTATTACAATAATCCAGGTGATGAAGCCCTGAACTGCCTAGAGAGGGAAGCACGGGTTCAAGGAATAATTAGGATGGATGGGGCAGATTAAAGTCAGTGGCTAAGTGTCTACCCTGGATGGTTGAGTGAATGGTGACATCTTTAGTGGGAGGAGGATGTTTGAAGGGAACTATGAGTTCCGTTTTAGAGATGATCCATTTCTCCCTGTCAAAAATCCAGAGAAATGGTATTCTAGTGTGTAGCTCATGGTTATTAATATGCATTTAGGAATGTCACCAGCGACCCTATAATTAGAATATAGAGAACACAAGAGGACTTCCAGAAAGAGAAGACAGAGAAAGAAGAGCAGTAGGGGCCGGGCACGGTGGCTCGCACCTGTAATCCCAACACTTTGGGAAGCCAAGGCGGGTGGATCACTTGAGGTCAGGCGTTCAAGACCAGCCTGGTCAACATGGCAAAACCCCATCTCTACTAAAAATACAAAAGTTAGCCGGGTATGGTGGTGGGCGCCTGTAATCCCAGCTACCCAGAAGGCTGAAGCCAGAGAATCGCTTGAACCCAAGAGGTGGAGACTGCAGTGAGCTGAGATCACACCATTGCACTGCAGCCTGGGCGACAAGAGCAAAACTCCGTCTCAAAAAAATAAAAGAAAAGAAAAAGAAAGAAGAGCAGTAGGTCAAAGACAGAGTTCTGAGGAAGAGTTGAGGATGAGCTCACGGTAGAGATTAAAAACAGGAACATTTGAACAAGTAGATAGAAACCCAGGAGGGAGAGAATAATTCACAGAGGCCAAGGGATGAGGGGTCTAAGCATTCAGCGGGCCAATCAACAGCACCACGTGCATCAGAGAAAGGAACTGAAGGGTTAAGAACAAGGGAATGGAAAGTAAGGAAGTAATGACATCAAGTGTAGGCTACTTTTTCAATAAACTTTGCTCAAAGGGAAGGAGACAAATCAGGTAAGAACTAGAGGCTTACACAGGATCAACGGAGAGGCTTAGAGGGAAGGGTGTGGAAAAATTGCACAAGATTATAGGCTGTGGCTAAAGAACTGGTAGAAAGGAGATAATTAAAGGCCCTAGGTCCCTGAGGAGAGAGGAGGCTGAGACTAAGAAACCAGGTGAAGAAAGATTGGCCTAGAATAAACATGGGCTACCTTATCCTCTGAGACTCACATCTCAGTATATAAGGTATCTCTTATGTACAGCAAAAAAGAAGTCTATCGATGACATAGAGAGATGTGTAGATAAATATATGTAGATAAAATTTCATACAATCATTTTTTTTAAATTCCTAATGTTACTATAAATTCAGAGTGGGAGGGTTAAAGGAAAGATCATCCCAGGCGAACAAGGCCAAGCCAAAATGCAACTGCCAGGCTTGTCGGAACACAATCTTAGGGTCACAGCCTCCTCTTCATCATCCCCAAATGCAGTAGGGACCTTAGCCAAGCCCCCTTTCTAGAGACTTCTTCTCCTTGGACTTCTCTACAAGTAAAAGAAATGGGTTGGATCAAAATCATAGACAATAACCTATCTGTCCATCAAGAGATGAGTGGATAAACGATTGTATAGCTATACAATCAAACACTACACAGCAATAAAAAGTAATGAAATCTCGATAGACTCAACAACATGGATGAATCTCAAAATAATTATTCTGGGTTTTCAAAAAAGCCAGACCCTCCCCTCAAAAAGGGTACATGCTATACGATTCCATTCATATAAAATTCTACAAAATGCACACTAGTGGCAAAAGCAGATCAGTGGTCTTTTGAGAATCGAAAAGGGGTGTCCCAAAGAGGAATAAGAGGGAAGGATTGCAAAGAGGCATGGGGAAATTTGGAGGCATGATGTATTCATTATCTTGATTGTGGTAATGGCTTCACAAGGTTTGCAAATCAAAATGTAAATTGTAGACTTTATGAACAGTTTATTACATGTCAATTATATCTCAATAAAGCTGTAAAAACATGTAATCACAAAATGACCTTTTTGGTGCCTGCTAGCTGACTTTCAGCTCAATTTTTTTTCCTGATGGTTCTTTGATCCCTTTACCCAATTGCTTTGAAGAAACCTCACTAGCCCCAAGCAAATATGCTTTTGTTCTTGGAAGTCACCAATCCTGATTTTTGCAATTGAAAAAAAAAAAAAAAGAGGAAACATTTCTGAGCCCCCTTAATAATTAGGGATACAGTTCATTCCTTTTCTCCTAAGCTCACTAAAATCTTACTGGAATCAAACATTCTAAAAGATGTTTTCTATTCCCTGTTTTACAGCCTAAAGTAAAAAAGATAAACTTTAAATCAAGCAGAAACTTATTCCAGCAACTCCCACTCTTGTGATACTGAACTGAACTGAAGTGACAAATTTTAAGAGTTGCCTGAATCTTTTGGAGTTAACCTGGTTATTGACTTAAAAAGTCTAATTGTGAAATTGACTTTAAAAACTCTAATTGTGAAAGAAGGGGTCTCTTCTCTCTTTGGAATGGTGCTCTCACTAACAATTTTCTTGATCAGAGGACCCAACAAACAGCAATAGAATAGAACATTATGGATTGCCGGGTGAGAGTATTTTTTAACCTGCTTCAACCTAAAACTGCAAAATAAACTGGTCCAATTTAATTTTAAAAGTTTCATAATTTCTGACCACTGATCTGCACTTCTGAAAGGTTACATGTAAAATAAACGTGGTGTGTGTGTGTATGTGCCTATGTGTGTGTGTCTGAAACTGAATCATTTTCTAACTCATTCACTATAAAAAAAGAGACGAGATCATTTGAACTCTGCCTTTGCAATTTACCATCTCCGTGATCTTAGACAATCTCTTAATTTCTCTAAGCTTCAACTCTCTTCTCTAAAATGGAGTTGAACTCAAAGGGCTGACCTAAAGATTACATAAAATGAGAAAAAGTAAGGCACCAGGGCTGATACATAGACATTATTCAATAAAGCTTTATGAAATCTGTATTACAAATATCTATTGAGGTATAATTTCAGAAGCCTTTATCTCTTCTTCTGATAAGCTTTCATTTGGTTATTATTCAATACCATACAGCTTAAAGTTTATCATTCTCTTGCCCTGTGTCACATTAATAATCTGCAGTAACAACCCCCAAACATGCAAGAACACATTAAGAGAATTTGCTATTACAGCTAACATTTGGTGAACACTAAAATTTACCAAATGTTATGTATGCTTTTCACAATAGTCCTATGACTTTCACATTATTATTAGTTTGATTTTATAGATGAAGGAACTGAGGGACAGATAATTTTTCCAAGATCACAGAACTAAGAGGCAGGGTCCAGGATTTAAACAAGACAGCCTGACTGTGGAGTATCTGAGCTAAATCACCACTCTATACTGCGAGGTTTTTTTTAAACAAAATTTTAGCCAGGCGCGGTGGTGGCTCATGCCTGTAATCCCAGCACTTTGGGAGCCCGAGCCACGTGGATCACTCGAGGTCAGGAATTCAAGACCAGCCTGACCAACATAGTAAAACCCTATCTCTACTAAAAATACAAAAATTAGCCAGTCATGATGGCATGCATCTGTAGTCCCAGCTACTCAGGAGGCTGAGGTAGGAGAATCGCCTGAACTCGGGAAGTGGAGGCTGCCGTAAGCCAAGATTGTGCCACTGCAGTCCAACCTGGGTGACAGAACGAGACAAAGAAAAGAAGGGAAGGGAAGGGAAGGGAAGGGGGAAGGGAAGGGGGAAGGGAAGGGGGAAGGGAAG
>NW_022436961.1:6082049-6094970 GCF_009761245.1 Sapajus apella | reverse complement strand
GGGGAAGGGAAGGGGGAAGGGAAGGGGGAAGGGAAGGGGGAAGGGAAAGGGAAAGGAAAAAGGAAAGGAAAGGAAGGAAAGGGGGGGGAAGAGAGAGAGAGAAAAAAAGAAAGAAAGAAAAAGGAAGGGGGAGAGGGAAAGAAAAGAGAAAGAAAAAGAAAGAAAGAGAAAGGAAAGAAAGAAAGAAAAAGAAATAAAGAAAGAAAGAAGAAAGAGAGAGAAAGAGAGGCCGGGCGCGGTGGCTCACGCCTGTAATCCCACCATTTGGGGAGGCTGAGGCAGGCAGATCACAAGGTCAAGAGATTGAGACCATCCTGGCCAACATGGTGAAACCCCGTCTCTACTAAAAATACAAAAATTAGCTGGGCCTGGTGGCACGTGCCTGTAGTCCCAGCTACTGGGGAGGCTGAGGCAAGTAAATTACTTGAACCCAGGAGGTGGAGGTTGCACTGAGCCAAGATCGCACACTGCACTCGAACCTGGCGACAGAGCAAGACTCCATCTCAAAAAAAAGAAAGAGAGAAGAAAGGAAGGAAGGAGGGGGGGAAAGACAGAGAGAAAGAAAGAAAGGAAGAAATCGTAAACTCTTTTGTTAAATAAATCACTGCTGGGTAACATAAAAATCACAAGTCTCTTAAGAAGGTTTTCAGAAGTACTAGATCATCTACTGAAGTCCAACCCCTTGCCTTTAGGCAGGTCCACAACTAAATAACCCAGTCCTGGTAAAAAGCCTCCTAAGAACAAAATCCCAAAACTTCTACCCACAATTCACTGTAAAGTTTACTGTGAGGAAATTATTGTGCTTTTATTATTTCTAATTGACACATAATAATTGTACATACTTATAGGAAGCGGATGGAAGATGGGCGTTGCCAGAGGTTGGTTAAACGAAATTCTTAAATTACAAGTAATTTAAATACTTGATGCTGCAGGCTAGCCCCTATTTCTTGGGTTGATGAACCCTAATATTTCCATTTTTCTTACTCACTCAACTATTAAATAAACATTTATTAAGCATGCCCAGCTGAGTTATATCACTGAACCAGGTGAGAAAAAACTCAAGTTCTGATAGGATCGGTCAAGAGAATGGCCAGCTGTGTCTGTTTGGGGTGGGGGATGCAGGGACAGAGTAGGGAGAGGAAAGGCTTTCATTTATGGAGATGGGCACAGACCTGCCAGACAGCACCATGTAGCCCTCTGTGGGCTTCACCATGTAATGCTGAAACATCCCAACACTCAGAGCAAACCCAGGAAAGGCAAACGGGCCAATCCCAAGCAGGCATGCCTGAAAAAACCACACTTCCCTTTTCCTGAGTCTTAAAACTGTCAACCACCACCAGCTTGCCATCTTCCCAGTGTAAAAGTTTTTTATTTACTGAAGGCTATAATTAAGCGGACTCTTTCTCTCCTGCAAACAAAATATTAATAACTTCAGTGGTTGAATTAGAAATGCCCCAATTGATGCTGGTGAATAGGACAGGTTGAGGACAACGTGAGGCCCTTAGACTAGGAGACACAAAGTCTGGATTCTGGGCCTGATCCCACCTTGCCTTCAGTCTGCATTTACTGTGCACCTAAGCCCGGCGGGGTGCGGGGAGTTGGGGGGGCCGGGGGGGAGGCGGAAGGAAAGTCAGTCTCTGCTCTCCGGGGAATGGACAGTTTATCCATAAAGACGATGAAATGCACAAGCCCCTGTGCACTGTGGCGGGGATTACAAAGGCAGTAAACTCAAGATATTGAGGAAACACAAAGGAAGCTTTCCTTGGCTGTTTTTTGTTGTTTGTTTTTTGTTTCTGAGAAGGAGTTTTGCTCTTGTTGCCCAAGCTAGACTACAATGGCACAATCTCGGCTCACTGCAACCTCCACCTCCAGGGTGCAAGCGATTCTCCTGCCTCAGTCTCCTGAGTAGCTGGAACTACAGGCGCCCACCACCAGTCCCGGCTAATTTTTGTATTTTTAGTAGAAGATGGGATTTCGCCATGTTGGCCAGGCTGGTCTCGAACTCTTGACCTCAGGTGATCCGCCCACCACGGCCTCCCAAAGTGCTGAGATTACAGGCGTGAGCCACCGCGCCCAGCCTCCTTGGCTGTTTTTACCCCTCAACCTCGCAGAACTTCTTAGATTCCGTTCATTAAAATTAGGATAATAATTCCTTGTTAGTATACTTTGTGGCGTTGCAGGATCACAAGGGCCAAAGCTCCCAGAAAAATATAGAGGACAATTCAAGGCAGGGATTATTAATTAGTAAGGTAGGGATTATTAATTAGTAAAGTAATGATGGTAATCTGCACATTGAAAAGATGTTTTCAGCTGTGCTATGGGAAAGAGAACAGTTGCAACTTGCTAGTACCTGATCAAGGGGGAAAAACAAAACAAAAAAAGGCCGGCGTGGCAGCTCATGCCTGTAATCCCAGCACATCGGGTGGCCGAGGCAGGATTGCTTGAAGCCGGAGTTTGAGACCAGATTTACCGAGACCCTGTCTCTACGAAAAACAAAATTGTCAAGTGCCGTGGCGGGCGCCTCTGGTCCCAGCTACTCAGGAGGCTGAGGTGGGAGGATCGCTTGACCACAGGAGTTTGAGGCTGCAGTGCGCTATGATTGTGCGCTGCACTCCAGCCTGGGCAAAACAGTGAGACCTCGTCTCTAAAAAAACCAAAACTAACCAGGTTTGGCCTTCTGCGGAGGGAAATCCGGAGCAATCCCCAAAGTCAGTGCCTTGAAAAGGGACACCCTGGGTCTCAGCACTCCCGGTCACGCGCGTCCCGCCGCTCGTTCTCGGGGAGCTCCCACCTTCCCTGCTCTCATCCCCAGCACCAGGCAGGATACCCGAGACCGAGGTCCAGGACCGCACGAACCGTGACGCGGGCGATCCCTGGCGGCCACCTGCGGCCACCGACCACTGGGAGCGCGAAGGGCGGGGCGCAGAGCGAGGGCGGGGCGGGGGTGTGGTCTTCTCGCGTGAACTGATGGCGTCATCGAAGCGACGGCCCGGAAGGAAGTCGCGTATTGAGGGGTGTGGCGGATTCTACCGTTGCACTGGGGCTCGGACCAGTACGGAGCGCCTGGAGGGACAGCCCGGTACGCGGCCCCCGCCCCTTCGTACGCGCGCTGGGCCTAGCTGCTGCACCCGGCCGGGACTAACCCGCCACCCTCGGGAACCCCTGTCCCAGCAGCCCCTCTCCCTCAGCTGGCCCTCTCTTGGAGCGAGACAGAAACCGTTTTCTGTCGGTCCCCTCCTTGCGAGCCTCAGGGAGACCGAGCGGAGGCTCTTGGAGCCGCAGCTCCAGCCCAGGGCGCTTGACCCTCTCTCGGAACGGGGCGGGGAAGGGGCACGATTGACCTCGGGGAGGGAAGGGCACTGGCAGAAAGGACGCAACTGCAGATCGGTAGCCGGAGGCCGCCACGGTAAAATAAGCGCCTCGCAGATGTCCGTGCCCGGGTCACGTTTAGACCTGGGAGGCAGAATCCACGCCCTGCGCTCACGGGCCCACGCACGCACAGCTGAACTTTGCAGTCACCATAGTTCCAGATCATTCAGCGTTCAGGATCCACCTCCTCCGCGTCCTGGTGCCTGAACGCGGTTAGACCCGGGAGCCCTGAGGCTTCCAGTTTGGGACATTCCCTTTCTCTCTGACCACGAGCTTGGGGATCTGTCAGGTGTAAAGTGCCAGAGTATATGGGGGGAGTGTGGCTCCAGGCTTGTTGAGAGCCCTGTCCTGTTTAGGGCTAAAGGAATAAATGGGAAGGTGGATGCGAGGCCAGCGAATCCTACCTTGGAACTCTGCTCGCCTGCCGGCTCTGGCACTCCAGCATCTGAAAGGAGTAAATAATGGTTTCCCTTGAAACTGCAGGCAATTAGGAGTGGGAGGCTCTGACCAGAATTACATAGCCACAACTGCCTGTCATTTGACATCCTCTGTAATTTGGGCCAAAGTACTGCAGCTGCCTCTCTTCCCTACTACTAGTATGAGCGGTTCAGTGACAGCACATTCGTGTTCACAGGAAGACAAGGCTGTGTTCCGAACCCTTCTCAGCTGGCACGGGTTCTCCCTTGAGCAATGGCTGTATCTGGAGCCAGTGCTTCCTCAGTGCGGTGAGGACTCTTAATTCCACCGTTAGGGAAGGGGAACGTTGACTGAGAGAGAGGAGGAAGCGAGTTGTGGATTTAGCCTTGTGTTCACACGACACCAGGCTGGATATGAGTCACTCAGGGAGCTCAGCTTGGTGAGGTCCTTGCTGTTGTGGCCTTTTCTCCTGCACGTTAGACCACACACATTTTCCCGTGTCTTTTCCCTAGGATACAGGCTCACTGATGGCTCAGTTGGGAGCAGTTGTGGCCGTGGTTTCCAGTTTCTTTTGTGCATCTCTCTTCTCAGCTGTGCACAAGATAGAAGAGGGACATATTGGGGTATATTACAGGTAAGGCAGAGACAGGGAGAAGCCTGCAACTTCCTGTTAAATAGCTCCCTTTCCTGGTCACTGCTTTCCTAGCAGATTCTGCTGAACATCTGTGTTTATGTTTCCTTGAATAGGGGAGCCTTTTTAGATTGAGCTTTTTATGTCAGTAATCATGGGAAAGCAAATATGTATATATGTAAGTTTATTACTTCCCTTAGTAGTTCAAGATGATGCCATGGGTGGTGATTAATAAATGTGTACATAGACTTAGAGACGAAACTTAAGGGAAACCAGTGCTCCTCACAGATACCCCTAAAATACTGCTTTCTCCTACGTCCCTCTGGCAGTCTTGGCTCCACACTGCAAAAGCCAGCTGAGCCTGAGTTCTTGATGGCAACTGGAGAAGGTAGCCTACTTTGCTAACTTGGGATACTCTTTTAAAATTAGCATTTCAGTCAGCCTGGGTAACATAGTGAGAACTTATCGCTAAGAAAAAAAAAATTAGCCAGCTATGGTGTCACACACATGTAGTCCTAGCTACTCAGGAGGCTGAGGTGGGAGGATCACCTGAGCCCAGGAGATCGAGCCCAGCCTGAGCAACATAGTGAGAGCCCATCTCTACAAAAAAATTAAAAATTAGCCTAGCTTGGCAGCACGTGCCTGTAATCCCAGCTACTTGGAGGCTGAGGCAGGAGGATCACTTGAGCCCAGGAGTTTGAGGCTACAGTGAGCTGTGATCACACCACTGCACGCCAGCCTGGGTGACAGAGCAAGACCCTATCTCTAAAACTAAATTACAATAATATTAACATTTCAGGAAAAATGAAAGAAAAGAGCCTGCAGGTTGACTTATGTCAATTAAAGCAAGCCTCACAATAGTGGTTCCTACAATAAAGGAGCCCATTATGTCACTTTTTTTTAAATTTTTTGCATAATATAAAGCAAAGAAGCACTTGTAAGTCTTGAGTTGCTTTCTTTTTAGTAACCTCCATGACCCAATTTTTTGCTTTATGTCTTTATGAACTCTTCTTATATATGCCATTGTGATGCTTATTTCTGGATTGCCAACAGCCAGTTCTAAAACTCTGATTGGATTCCTCTCTCCTTTAATTCTTTGTCCCTATCATCTGCTTTCATGTTCCCCAAAAAGGCTTGTAACTTTATCATTCACATATAACTTGATTAGAAAGGTAACTCTGTTGCCAAAACATATATTTCAATTACTTATAAAGTGCTTCAAATTAATCTTTTGGTTGGTCATGTGAGTGGCCTCTAGCATTAGTGCAGGTAGTTGATAACCATATTACTGGACTTAACTGATCCAGTGGATTGCCACAAGCCCAACAGATATGACAAAGTAAAACAGACTTCCTCTTATCTAAATATACCCATGGATTCTGCTGTCTTTTTTCTTTTTTTTTTTTTGAACAAAGTCTCACTTTGTTGCCCAAGCTGGAGTGCAGTGGCACAGTCATGGCTCACTGCAGCCTCAAGCTCCCAGGCTCAAGTGATTCTTCCATCTCAGCCTCCCAAATAGCTGGGACTATAGGCATGCAATCACCACACTCAGCAAATTTTTTCCTTTTGTTTTGTAGAGACAGGGTCTCACTGTTTGAGACAGATTGGTCTCAAACTCCTGGGCTCACGTAGTCCTCCTACCTCAGCCTCCCAAAGCGCTGGGACTGCATCTAGCAGATTCTGCTGTCATTATTCCGCGTCGCCGGTGTGCCTCTTTTTCTCCTTTCAAAAGCATGAACGATGGTTTTATGTTTTACTATCAGGCTTCCTAGAATATTAGGGTCTAGCTGAGAGGAGGAAAGGGATCTGTGGCATGGCTCCAGCACGTGTCACTCTCTATTATATGTTTATAGGGCTGAAGGGAAAGTTGACCCTCATGATGTTGATCTAACAGATCCTCTTGCCAAACTGAAGCTGCCTCTCTCTCCCCCTCCTCTGCAGAGGCGGTGCCCTGCTGACTTCGACCAGCGGCCCTGGTTTCCATCTCATGCTCCCTTTCATCACGTCATATAAGTCTGTGCAGGTATGCTTGGCCTCTGTGGTATGGTTGGACGACTACAAATTTGGGCTGTTGACTAGTTTGTGATTTAAAATTATTTAGCCATTGGATAAGTAAAGTGCCATTCCAGAGAATTATATAAGGATAATTTTTATATTTATATATATATATATATATACACACACATATATGTATATATATGCGTGTGTATATATATGTATATATGTATATATATATGTGTGTGTGTATATATATATGTACATATATATATATGTAGAGAGAGAGAGAGAGAGAATGAGACTGGGGACTATTCCTTCAAGATAAAGCCAGAGAAGAACCTGTTCTGAGTGTATGGAAGGAAAAGTCGGGTTGTATGTGTGTATGTTTTAAATCACAAGCTACCATGTTAGCTGGAAAGAAAACATGGTAATTTTGCTGACTCGTATTTGAACTTCAGAAATCTGAACATAATTTTTGCAATGAGTGGGGAGAAGTTGAACTAAGTGAGGAGAGATGACGTCTAAATAGGATTGAGGTTAGTTGTGGCACACCTAAAGCCTGGCTGAGTTAGACTCGCCATCTCTGAAGTATGTCCAGCCAAGAAGAATGAAAAGATTTTACACTTTACACTGATCCAGGAGAATGTCTTGGGATATCTCCTAGCCATTTTCCCTGTAAGTTTCGTGTGCTGATTACCAGGCTTTGTGACTTTCAAAGGGCATTCAGGTACATTGCCTCATTTGAGTCTTGCAGTAATCCTGAGAATGGGCTGAGCAGGTGTTAGGTTCTGAGATGGGTTAAATAAGTAATCTGCTGTTTCCAAACTAGTACAGTAGTCCTCCCCCTTGTCCACTATTTCACTTTCCATAGACTCAGTTACCCACAATAAACCATGTTCTGAAAACAGGGGACTACAATTCAATAAGATATTTTCAGAGAGAGAGAGAAACCACCTTCACATAACTTTTATGACAGCATATTGTTATAATTGTTCTAGTTTATTACTCATTAATCGCTTACTGTACCTGATTTACAAATTAAACTTTATCATAGGTATGTGTGCATATAGGAAAAAACATGGAGCTTGGTACTCTTTGCGGTTTCAGGCATCCACTGGGGGTCTTGGAACATATCCCCTGAGGATAAGGTGGTGCCTACCTTAAATAGAAGAGGTAGAAGTAAGCACAAGTCTTAAGAGACCCAATCCAGTGTCGTCTTCACTAAACCATTATTACTCAGCTTGTTCATGTGGTGGTTCACTTACAGCAAGGCTGGGGCAGGGGCCTTTGCTTGTCTTAGCAACAACATGAAGAAGGAGGATTAGGTGGGGCAATCATGTTCAACAAAGGCAAAGCGCAACCCAAACAGTTACTCCAGGACAAAGGCGTTTGGAATTCTGAAAAGTAAGTTACTTTGTCACTGCCCATCTTCTAGCATTTTATGTTTCCTCTGTTTCCAGACCACACTCCAGACAGATGAGGTGAAGAATGTACCTTGTGGGACTAGGTAAGATACCCAGAATAAAGCTGTTAAGCCCAAATAAGTCAGAGAAAGGGCTATCTGGCTGGCTGCAGGAAGAGACGGTGAAAAGGGAGGCACCCTTTCTTGGTTAATTATCTGTCCAGTAGCTCCCTGTATTGATTTGACCAGGTGATAAGAGTACAGTAGAGGAAATCATAGATGGTTCGGGAGGGGCTAGAATGCCCTGCCTAATAAAGGAGTTTGCACTTACTCTATTAGACGTGAGGATCACTATTCACAGTAACAAAGACTTGGAATCAACCTGAATGCCCATCAACAATAGACAGGATACAGAAAATGTGGTAAGTATACACCATGGAGTACTATGCAGCCATATGAAGGAATGAGATCATGTCCTTTGCAGGGACATGGATGGAGCTGGAAGCCATTATCCTCAGCAAACTAACCCAGGAGCAGAAAACCAAATACCACATGTTCTCACTTATAAGTGAGAGCTGAATGATAAGAACACATGGACACGTGGTGGGGAACAACACACACTGGGGCCTGTCAGAGGGTATGGAATCGGGATAAGAGAGAGCATCAGGAAGAATAGCTAATGTGTGCTGGCCTTAATACCTAGGTGATGGGATGATCTGAGCAGCAAACCACCATGGCACACGTTTACCTGTGTAACAAACCTGTACATCTTGCACATGTACCTTTGAACTTACTTAAAAGTGGGAATAAAATAAAATTTTAATATTCGAAATAAAGAAGTGAGGGTGCACAAAGGTTTTTTAGCAGATAAATGGCCTGATACAAGAAGATAACTTTTGCATAACTAAGGAGAATGTCATAAAGGTCGGGGAGACCTTCAGGGCAAAGAGATCCGAAGAAAGCACTGCTATAGCAGTCCCGTTGGAAAGAAAGGAGAGTTTAAACTGGGATAGAGTAACAAAGAATACCACAAAGAAATGCTCTGACAGATCCGGAATTGGAACATTCCACAAGATAACAGGCCTGATCTCTTCACAAAATGGTTGTATTTAGAGGGATGTGGGATAGAACAGAGACTTAAACAGTAGAGAGACATAAACAGTAGCAAGGGTGAGCATTGATTAGAACCTGGTTTAAAATAGCTGTGACAGGTACAACAGGAATTATGTGAGTCCACCCAGGCTGCCATGACAGAGGATCACATACCCAGAATCTAAAACAATGGTTATTTATTTTCTTACCATTCTAAAGACCCTAAGTCTAAGATCAGGGTGCCAGCAGGGGTAGTTTTGGTGAGACCTCTCTTCCTGGCTTACAGGTGACCACCTTTATGCCATGTCCTCACATGGCCTTGCCTCTGTCTGAGAGAAAAAGGTCTTCGGTGGATACCAGACCTGTTGGATCAGGACCCACTCTTATGATCTATTTAACCTTAATTACCTTCTTGAAGGCCTAATCTCCAAATACGGGCACACTGGGGGTTAGGGCTTCAACATATGAATCTAGGGGTGAGGTGTACACAGGTCACTCCGTAACGCAAACTGTTGGGGAAAAATTTGAATAAGGACTGGGTATTAGGTGATTGGGTATTAGGTGATATTACAGAATTATTGCTAATTTTCTTAGGCTTGAGAATGATATCACGAGTGTATAGGAGAATGATTATCCTTAGACATTGCTCGCCAAAATAAAAGAGTAAAAGTATCCTAACTGCAGCTTACTTTGAAATGTTCAGGAAAAAAAACAGATAAAATGTTATCAGTGTTGAATTTAGGTGTCTGTATATGGTTATTAGTTGTACTCTTCATTCAGCTTCTCTATGTGTTTGAAATCTTTCTATAATAAATATTTGAGTGCAAGGGGAGTGCAACACTAAAGTGATAGTGAAGATAGTTTAAGAAACATTAACCACAAAACTCCACAGTAACCTTGTAAGTTCTGAAAACTTCTTGACCCTCCTTAGACTTTTCCATGCAACTGATTATTTCAATCAAAAGGCATTGTTGACTCCAAAGATACAAGCTACCCTTTTGTGCTGGCCCCAAAAGTCTCACTTATGTCTTTGTAGAGATGTTCCTAGGTAGTGTGATTTCTCAGGAGAGTGTGCTGTTGCCATAAGCCCTGCAGAACTCCTACTTGGAGATCCAAGCTGCCTTCCAGCCTCCTATGAACTCTTCTACTCCTTTTCTGCCAAGCCCCACATCTTACGCCATCGCCTTAGGGGACTGCACCCTATTCCAGAGCTTCCCAGTGACTTTTTGTCCATTCTTCCTCCAATAGTGGTGGTGTGATGATCTACTTTGACAGAATTGAAGTGGTGAACTTCCTGGTCCCGAATGCAGGTACGTCTTACAGTTGATTCTCACCACCAGCTCACTTTCCCCAGCATGCCACTCCTGTGCCTCTCATGGCATCTCAGAAAAGGAAAGGAGCTGTGTCTAAGGGCATTTTGAGTCTTGCCTTTTCTTATGTCAAGCCCTTTCCTTCCCTCCCAGTGTATGATATAGTGAAGAACTATACTGCCGACTATGACAAGGCCCTCATCTTCAACAAGATCCACCACGAACTGAACCAGTTCTGCAGTGTGCATACACTTCAGGAGGTCTACATTGAGCTGTTTGGTAAGAAAGTCCCTCCTGAGCGTGCATGCTTAAGCAGGGTTCCTAGAACCCTGCATCTCTCCACTCTCTAATGCCTGGCTGCCTACAGGGTATGATGGGCACTTATGGACAGGAAATGTTCAAGAATCTCGTGCTTAGGAGCTGGTCACAAAGGAGTTCCTGGAGAATGCTGATGACAATGCAACAAGATCCTTAGAGGGCTGGAGCTTTGGGCACAGGGACCATAATGGAGTAGAGTATTTACTTCTGACCTCAATCAGAGGCTAGAGTGGAAATCTGTTCCCACTGTCCCTAAACTATCATTCTATCATGAAGACAGGGTTCATTCTAGAAGAACCATAGAATTGTCCAGCCCAGCATCCTCATTTTAAGATGAGGGTACTGTGATCCAAAGCGAGAAAGTCACAGAGCCAGGTGCCAGTTAGTAGTGGAACTGAAACAGGGGCCTTCCCCTCCTGGCTCTCACTTCAGCATTCTTCTCACCACGCCACCCTGAACGGAGGGCCCCCAGGAATGGGTGATGAAAAAGACACGATTCATAGTTAATTCTAGAAGTGAGAATTAATATGAGCTATGAGAACCATAGCTCCTTCCACTTCCTGGAACCTTCGTGATTATTATTTTTTTACCCTGTACCCCTAGCAATGAATAGAAAAACATTTAACCAAAAAGCCTCCACATGTCTAAGCAGATACGTTTTGTCCTTTTTACCTTTTTCAAAGTAAAGACATCCTGACTTAGCAGCAAAGGAAGGATACAGTTGAGTAACTGTTATAACTTGTTTGCAGTCAAGCACTCTGTTTAAACTCATTGCCAGAAATTCTCTAATAGCCAATGCCAAAAGTAAGTGAATTTTTAACCAATAGTACAACTGTTGACACTTGGACTGGAAAATGATTTTTCCCAGGAATCTTCATAAAAGGGACCCTGAGCGAGAACATTTCTCACAGTAGACAGGAGGACTCATCCACATCGCCCACAGTAATAACTAAGCAAACCACCTTTTGCACCATTTAAGATTTAGGAAATCACCCAAATTATTTTTAATGTTTCTGCAATAGAAAATGAATCTAAATTGATTTTCTAGGGTTTGTAGTCTTTTATCTGTTTTAGATTCAGTGTGCTTTTAAGAAAAAATTGGTAAATTTGCCATTGATTTTTTTTTTAACCTCAAACTAATAGAATTTTATAAAATATTAATTCTCTCTAGCCATTGTCTTAGGGCTTGTGCCATTAATGAACATTTCGAAGCACTGAAACAAAAGACAAAGGATCCCTAATGTCCTGAAGAGAAAATTAAAATACAAAGTTGTTTTGCATTAGAAAACTTATGTCTTATAGCTAACTTGGTAGCTTAGTGAAGTACAGCTGTTTATATGGAGGAGCTGGGGAAATATATTTGCTCTGAAACTTTTTTATTTTTACATCTCAGTCTTAGCAAGCACTACTTGTCTTAGAATCTGTCATATCCATAAAGGAGGAACTCAGGTCCCTGGTCCTGGCCCTTCAACTCAGAAGGTTCTTCTATACTTTCCTCCTCTCAGGACTCTCACAGCCCAGACTTTAAACATGAAGCTGCATAATTTTCATCACATCTTACTCTGCTGAATCCTCTTTGCCCATGTTATTAAAGTATTATCTAATACTTACTCTGAAATTTACCTGAAGAACCTCTTTGTATGTACTTAGTAATATAACTTTTTTTTCCTGTCCCAACACCTTTTAATACAATGGAACAGATATAAACATGGATACAAACACATGGATATAGGTATCACTGAAGTAGTATGACATAATATCTATATATACAACACTTCTCTGCAAATAGCAAATATAAAGTAAAAGATACCCAACAGATCATTTTGTTTATCTTGCTATCATTTCTTAATCTATAGTCTCCCATGTATCCATGCAAGGAAGCAGTACTAGCTGTATGACTAGAGGGTAGCTCTCTTGGGTTACTTACTGAGACCTTAATCATTGTTCGGATCTGAGCTGTCCTACCCCCTCACTGCAGTCTGGCTTTTCCTTCTCTGAGTATAAACGCTGACATGGGATGGCTCACCTATAGCTTCAGTGTTTGAAGTAAAGAAAGCTTTATGCAGATTCTGGCTTTTATTGAGTCTCCTCTGACAGTTGAAAGATTCAAACCACAGTCAATTCCAAGAACCCTTCTAAGAACAGAGACAGAGTCACTCAAAGGATCTGATTTGCTATACTTAAATATAATTCATGCTGCTTTTCTCTATGATACACCATAATATTTTGTCCAAAAATCTTGAAACATTAACTTTGAAGAAAGACTAAAACCAGCCACTTTAGAGACTAGAGACACTCAAGCACTGATCTATTCATAAAGTTTCTACACAGCTGAAGAAGTTTGCACAAATAGACAAAAAATAGTACAGAAAACCTCAATACAG